>NC_133223.1:15118112-15275612 GCF_040436345.1 Pagrus major
ATCTAAGCTGAGAGAAACAGGAAAATTTGGCCTCCTCCTCGAGCTCCAGCCAGTTTAAGCACATTTGTTCCGGCAGTACTTCCTAGTGGTCAACAGCTGTGACTTTGAGTGGTTGGACATTAATATTAAATACCAAGAGGAAACAATCACACTTATGCCTCTGTTATCTTAAGAGCTGCAGACAGAAACACGCTTGAATTCTGCATTGTCTGCGCTATAGATCATTGCTTATAGATCATTATCTTTACATCAGGAAGCATAGGTGCTTTTTTCCAAAGCAAGGCATCAAGCAAGGCATACTGTCCGCTGAGCTTTCAGAGACCATCCGCACTGGATAAGACTCATTACCTGGGACAGACTCACCAATCATGGTGTGCAGACAAACGCAATACCCAAGATTATTATCTGTCTAAACATAAGCTAATAAGACTCTGTATCAGATGCTAAAGCGCTATAGATCAGAATCTGCTTTCACATGCCCCTCCTCCGCTTTATGCCTTCCTCTCTTGTCAGTAAGGAGCTGGCTCTGCTCCCCTGAGATCACAACGTGGAGGTTTAAGGCCTTGTTCCACACATATACGGCTGTTTTGCAAGACATTTTAATCTGTGTTTTGGCCTCCATGCATCAAAAGTGATTGACCTTGTTTGCAGTTCGAGGTGTCCTGTGAACCCTTTTATATAGCTTTTCTATGATGGCAGTCTATGGGATAACTGCTTTTTGAGCTCAGGGGAATTTTTCTCTTCAATAATGCAAGTGGCCACTGGGCTAAATTGGAGCATTGGAGCATCTGCACCACCGTATCCAGGTCTTAACCATAGATTCTTGTGTTGGACATTGCTTTGGAAGCGATGACGACAACGCAATTTGCACATGCCTACTGTTATTTACTTAACTTAAGCTAGCAGTTTTCCTTGGTTTTGGGTCATTTTATTTAAAAAGAGTGTGTGCTCACTACGCATGCGCACAATGTTCGTCTGTGGTGTTCGACTTTATTGCCGCCTACTGGCCTGGCATGCTTGTTTGTTTGTTTGTTGAACTAGCTTTTTTCATTTTAACAGAGATATCTTATGAAATAAAGCTCATGTGATCGTTCATTTATTCATTCATTATCCATAATACAGGGTCACGAGAGGCTGGAGCCGATCCAAGCTGACCTTTGGCGAGTGGTGGGGTATACCCTGGACAAGTCGCCAGTTAATCACAGGGCTCATGAGGACAGATTTTTTTTAAAACAGAGGAGAAAAATATCAGTTTAAAAACACCTCTGTATACCTGTGGACAAGGCTTATGTGGGTTCTGTCCCACTGCCTCAGCCTGCCTCCCTCCCTCTTTCCACTCTTCCTCCCCCACAAAAGTGTCAAGGGGCAAAATTCACATTAGCTGGCGTATAGAGGACAACCAGGCATGAGTGCGGCACATGTAGCAAATGTATGTGTGCTCCTGCTCCTTACTTCCAATCTCTGACAGGCTCTCAAATTAATTTCACAACTTCCTCAACACCTGCTCTCCCCTCCAAATCTACTTATTAGTCTTATTATCATATTCACACAAACCGCAGCAGAAAAAGGCTGCACATGGGCCAAAAGACCCACGCAACTAAAAGAATCAGAATCTCTCTGTTATATTTCTCTAATTTTAGGCGAGTTGTTGAAACCCATTTGTCAACAGCTCGCAGTGGGAACAAAATCATGCTGATGGGAGGATTAGTGCTGCTTAATAACCGTGACTGTTCCAGATCATGGTGTTATTTAACAGAAACTTCACTGCTGCCGCGTCCTCTCCATATGAGGAGGAAGTGACCATCTAATGCTGAACTCTGGCAAACCACCAGCGTGTGACTAGTCTCTGTGTGTGACTTTTTTAATGAACAAAATGATGAATTAATTAACCCCGCATGGTGGCTTGAAATCTTTTGAAACTGGAAAGTCGATGTTTTGACTGAGACAGTAACACAGAGTGCAGAGGTCTGCTGGTCTTATCCATTCTCATATTCACTGGCTCGATTGGCTTTTTTTCCAGCGGGGTTATTGATTCCAACACAAATAGTGCCTGTTTCGACACACACACTGTTCCTGTTCATGTGTGTTTCTTTTTGCCACTGTGTGACCAGCGAGTGGTCCAATTACTGAAGAGGAGATTACGATCAAAGGGAAAGGGAGGACGGGGGGGGGGGGGGGGGGGGGGACGAGACCAGGACCAAGTCTAGAAAGAGAAACTGAAGATGGACTCTGTAACGACAGAAATAGATTTTCCAAGAGAGTGTGAGAGAGAGAGAGAGAGAGAGAGAGAGAGAGAGAGAGAGAGAGAGAGAGAGAGAGAGAGAGAGAGAGAGAGAGAGAGAGAGAGAGAGAGAGAGAGAGAGAGAGAGAGAGAGAGACGAATATGAGTCTGCCTACATATTCCAGCAGGGCCACTTCCATGACGCCTCTGCACTTCCTCAAACCGTGAGAAAAGTCTGTGCACACTCACGCACACGTCTACATACAACTCAGAGTGAGATCTCACTCTGGTGCAAATAAGGAATGACTAAGCGGTCAAATTGCACTTGATATGGCACTTTTTGCATTTCAAGTGACTGATTGGAGGCCTGTGTCAAGCATGACCATCCACACACTAATCTGGTGTAGCCTTCAAAAACTCTCATCAACTGCCGACGTTCAAGCAGATCTGCCTCCATTTCATACTGGAAAATGGTCAAAATCACAACCAATGACAAGTGAAGGTTTTGGGGGGTTTTTAAAGTATTTTTTTGGCCTTTTATGGCTTTATGGATAGGACAGCTCAGAGATGCCGGGAAGCGGGATGGAGGGAGGGGCCGACATGCAGCAAGGGGCCACAGGTCAGACTGCTGCTGCTGCAGCAAGGACAAGGCCTCTGTACATGAGACGCCTGCTTTACCAACTGAGCTAGTAGACGCCCCAAGTAAAAGATGTTTAATTAAGCTCTCCTCCATTAAAATAAATTATCCCCAAGTGAACCGTCAGAAAATTAAGTGTTAAAAATGTCCTTTGGTTGCTGTTAGAGAAAAGAAATTTTAAACAGAAGAGAAAGATCGTCAGTGACTGATATTTTTGGATGCATAAACAAACTAAGTAACAAATTGTCTTTGTTTTCACAACTGAATAAACTGAACAAACAAACTGACCTTAAAGGACAACACAATTTCATACTCTTTTACTTTGTCTATATTTGGCAGGCCCTGCCACCTTTCTAGCTTCAAACAGTGTTCTTGTTTATTCAGTTATAAAAAAGTATTTATATTAAGAGTTTATATTATTACGTCATTAATATTGTAAATATTCAAATTCTGAGTTTGGATTTTTTCTCCAAAACAACATAGTGCCCCTTTAAAGATATAATGAAACACAAATTTTAATCTCAGCCCAAAGCACTTTGCAACGCGTGCTTTCAGCATCGCCATAGTTACTCCGTCAATCAGCCTCCCTCAATAACATAATTATTGTGACAACTCACAGAGCATGATTTCATGTACATATGCTGTATCACTGAGCGACAAAGTGCCACAGAAGAGACAGCTGCTGCAACTTTTAGCCAGAAGCGTCAATAGTCAATTCAGGTCACCACACTAGTTCAGTCACAGCTGAATAAGGCGAGCGTGTGTTCACAATGAGGCCGAAACAGCACTGGTGTTGGAGAGTTAGAGGACACATGCAGGGATGGGTGTCAATCCAAGCGACACGTTTTGTTACCGATACCAAAATAGGTAAGCGTGTTTTTCTATAAGAGAAGGTGCAAATAAATTTGCAATACATAAACAAAACTGTGCATTAAACCAAGCAATACGATCCAAACAGAAGTAAAGCAGACTGAACAAAGACACAATGTTGGTCTGGGCTCAAATGACGGTAAATCGAGATTCTAGCAGGTTTTTTGTCCCCAGTGGCAAATCTTTTTCTACACACTTACAAACTTGAATTTTGTTGGTGAAGATCCTCAGTCAACCAGGTCACAGTAATGGTATATCTAAGTGCTATATGAAGGAAATTGGACTTGCTTGAGTTTATTGAAGACGCTTCCCCTCTCATCCAAGAGGCTTCTTCAGTTCTAGCTGACCAACAGGAAGCTGCAAGCTTTTTAACCCTGTGGGGGAGTTAACCCTTGCAGAGTCAGTGAGGACACATGAGTTATGAGTTTCAGAGTCGTTACACTTGAATTTTATATGCAGCATTTTCTCACAGCCTTTGATATTTCTTTTGAACATCATTTCATGCGCTTCAAAAATTGCCTTCAGCTGTCTGCTTTATTTTTCTTAAATAGAAATATAAACTGTTCTTATGTCCTACTTGTTCAAACTCTTAGTTCAAAACGTGTCATATGCAAGATAGTTGACTGGTTGAGCCTCATTCCCAGGTCCTTAACTAGTGACGCTTTGGGTCGGTGGGTTGAGCTGGCCACTAGCCCAAAGACTCAACAATCAACTATCTTTCTCCAGAATTGCTTATTGCAACTTTAATAAAACATACTTGAAAAAAAATTGCCTTCAACGTGACCGGATCTCTTAATACTGCAACTCAGTCAGCTGCTCTGCACTCGCATGAGAATTAGAAGGTTCTGAGCATCAAATGTTTAATGTATATGCAGAGGACCATTAACTGTATTGTGTGCGATTTTCCTTTGGAGCTTAAATATATACAAACTGTCGGACGTAGTCTAACCAAAGAAATAAATACAATTTAATACTGGATTCCCCCACATGAGCAACCCATTTCTGAGGTAATCCGAGGGTAAAAACTTGCTGTGTTAATCTATGACACAGCATAAGTTTGCAGTTGTAACATTACTCATTTTTCGACACCATTCCTGTTGAATCACTACGAGTGAATGTCACAGGAGGTCCACCTGCCAAACTGTCCATGTGTTCATTGCTTACTGGAATTTGGCAAACGCATACAAGCATATCATCTTTACACGGCGTGTATTAAATGTTTGGCTACTGCAATTAGATAGTACCACACACCTCAGTGAGCACCAACCGGGATTGCAACGTTGATTTCTAGTTGAAAAATGGGTGGTTTTTGGTCTGAACAAGTAAAATGTCTTTTCACCCCTCCAGGACATCGTAATGGGAACAGTTTTATACACTGATGTAAAATAAGACATTGCTTCACAGCTTTGACTACACTGATCCATGACTTGTAGGGCAAAGTGCACAAGCTGAAGAAGTACATACTTCAACCTGTAAAAGTATATGTGACCGATGTGGCTAAACAGGTAAAGCAGATGTTCCTCAAGGAAGAGATTGGTGGTTCGATCTGTGACTCCAGAAGTACATTTGTCATTGCTTTAAAAACACGTTTTATCATCTATTAATGAAAAAATGAGAGCATATCGTCATTTTGGGATTGAGAAACTACATCCAAATTTCTCAGTCAAAGCCAGTCTTGCAAATAGCAGTGAAATATGATCTACATGTGAACATTTAATCAACTTCTTCAAATAGTCGGTGAAAAAAACATTCACTTTTGGGTATTTTTCCAATGGCAAAATGCTCAGGGGACCATTAAAGCTTCAAAACTGAGGCTGATTACTACAATATTACTTTTAATCGTTTCAAACTGTCAAAAGCACATACTTAGATGGGTCAAGACAGTGTAACAGTAAGCTAGAATTATCAGTAGCTCTCAAACTAACGAAATGTACCGAATGTGGGTGAAATGATTATTGCACATGACAACTTTGGACTGCAGGGCAAAGTGACATTTGTGAGGAATGTATGAAGAGATTTGCTAAATTCCTGGACAACAAAACGGACTGTGCCCCAAGCAAAGGCATGCACACACTGTGTTAATGTGCGCAGGTACGAAGTGTTCCAATACACTAAAAGGCCAGAACATCTGGTCACCACTGACAGAGACGTTTGGTTAAAGCAGCGCTGCTTAGATGTCAGTGAGGTTTTTGACCAGACACGATAGGGGTGCATAGATTTTAGACATCAGAGTGTACAGGCTGCAAAGCAGTGGTTTACCAGTGCTGCCACCACACTAGATACAGCCAGAGGACTGCCAAGAGAATGATCTCCCCATTTGAAACCCTGTGAGTAAGTGTGATGGTTCCTTTTTGTTTCATTTGGAATCAGAGAGTCTAATTAGTTCATTTTGTTCCCATCATCACTTGGAAAATGTGAGAGAGGGACAGAAAGGAAAGGAGCAGGAAAGAGAGAGAGAGTGTGGGGGGGGAGAGAGAGATGCAGCTTTGAAATGCTAAACAGGCCGCTCGTTGTTCTTGGCCAGCTGCCTCACCCCAAAAAACAAAACCAAAGAGCGCTTGTGTGTGTGTGTGTGTGTGTGTTCCTGTCTGCCTGTGTAGGAGGGGTAAGAGCATTCTCTCCAGGATCATACACACTGGCTACAGCTGCTTGAGATAATCAGCCGAGTTATTCACGTATGAGAGTGCGTGCATGCGTGCGTGCGTGCAGTCAGGGTAACGGTAGATGAAGAGGAAGAGAGAACAAGTCTAAGGTGACATGGTGTTACATGACTTCAGTCCAAAGTACAATCACGACACGGCTGACTTCGCAACTTGTTGCCTCTGAATGACGAATCACTCTTTTTTTTTTTTTTTTAAATACAAGTTCCGTCACTTGTTGATTATAATAAAAAATGAATGCAAATAATTTTGACAGTCAACTAGTTGTTTTAATCGTTTTTCGTTTCTGTTGTCTCGAATGATAATTAGTGCTTAAGTTTTGAATGTCTTTGTTACATTTCATCCACCTTATTCCTCGACTCCATGATACCTTGTGCAAATTATGGACACTTCTGGCACGTCCAGTCACTTAACCGTAAGCAGCGTTTCCCATGGCAACAGGAAGCTAGTCATCGTTCATAGAGTGACCAGTCCGGCATTTCATTCATTCATGAAGATCTAGCACTATTATCATTGCTTAGCCCACTTAGCTAACCCTTCTAATGCATTGAAAGTGCAGCTGATGCAGCGATAATAAGACAATATTTATGTGGGCGTGACTATTGGTGCTTTCATGCTGCATTTAGACTGAACTAAGGGTTGTGGGTGATAGTATCTGAAAAAAAATCTATTGTTCTATGGATGTGATTTTACCTTGCAAGGCAGCTGGATACACGAGAGCATGTGGTCATGTGATTTTGCAAACCACCTTGCCAGGCTTCAGGCTAAAGACACAGGTGTCGAACCAATCAGCATCATTTGAGAAACTTCTGGCAGCTACAGGCGTGGTTTAGATGCGACGACCGACAAGAGAAGCGACTGCTCGCTTTAAAAACAACAATGGCGACTCCTCCGGACGTATCATAGATGCTGCAAGCATCAGTTATAACAGAACTGGAGTTGTTTTTATTGAAAGAAGAGCAAAGACAGCACTTAAGGCATTTCTCAACGGAAAGATGTTTTCACTCCTCTCCCGTCTGGCTTCAGTAACGGGCTCTGCTGGTGGTAGCACTCTCCTACTGTTGATCTGATTGGTTGAAGCCAATAATAGATGTTGGTAGACAGATGGTTCATCCAATCACCGTCCAAGTATTTTCTGAAAGTGCCTGCAGAGTGCCTGCCCCTTTCCAAACTGTTTCTAGCCGCTCCTTTTTTTGTGAAATAAACCATTTTGTTAAACAAACCATCTGGCGCGTCAGGTTAGATGTGATTGCCAAGAGGTAAAAGGCAGTCACTGTCGTTTTACTCCAAACTGCTAATATGGTGCGAAAACCTGATTTTTAAAAAAATATTTTGGGGGCTTTTTCATGGATTTATTATTTATAGAACAACTGAAGATTGACAGGAAACGCAGACGGAGTGAGAGAGAGGGGTGATGGCATACAGCCGTCCCCAAAACCTGGGGCGTCCCCAAAACCTGCATATCTAAGTAGTGCAGCATATCACGACATTGCCTCACCAGTTCAATAGTACAGGTTTGTTTTAAGAGAACAAAAATAACTGCCTCTATTCTGTACAGCCAGCTATACTCAAACCCAGAGGATCTGTATCGGCCAGCACGGCAGACATCAAGCCCAAACTCCTGAAACCTCTTTGTCAGCTGGATGCAAGACAGAAGCAGAAGTCTTTGTTTTCAACAAGTACATTTTTAACACAGTTCTTACCATTATAACAATGGATTGTGTTAGACTTTACTGAAAGAACTGAATAACATGATAGTGCCACTTTCTATCCTTTTTCCTCACTTCTTTGGTTTTGATTATCCAATTATTACACTGAAATGAGTGCATATTTGCATGTTTTTCTCAAACACTGGTAAACATGTTTAAAAAAGGCTATTGACGTTGTTTTTCTGTTTTTTTTCCCCCAGTGTGTCACGTTCGATATCATAGCCTTGCACCAGAAAAGGGGTGAAGATTAGTTTGTCCACCCAAGTGTCATGTGTCCATCACTGAAGGCAAAAGCCAGATTATAGTGAGGTTTTTTTGACAAGTGTGACAGGGGTGTTTTACCCTATTTACACCAAAATAAGTGTTTTTTTAAATGTGTGTAAACCCGCTAAAAATAGCTGATTGACTTCTTTCACACAGCCAGTGGATTAGTTTGCTGTTGTTGTGTCTTTCTTGTGTGTCATATTCATCATCACAAACATGCCGGAAAACAGGAAATCGTACAAAGCAGCGGATCATATACATCATCGGACTACATCCAGAAGATGTTAAAACTTGTTTTCAAAGTCTTAATCAATAAGATTCTCATTGACACAAATAGTTTTTTCAGGAGCTGATGATGAAAGTGGCTAAGGAGTGAGACTTCTCTTTCTTTCTCATCGCAGTTGAAAGTTTCACATGGGCAGTACGGATCAGCCACTGACAATGTAACTGTGGTTACTTTTTAAATATGTTTTCCTTCAGTCTCGCTTTTAAACTAGCACCGACTGAACAATGCTCGGGCACTGCTTGAAGGGAGACAGATGGACATGTATTAACAAGCCAGTATCCCTAGCATATCCACCTGGGTGTTGTGTTTTTATCACAGCCAACCGGAGTGGGAGCCGATAAACATCCGTGACTACTGCAGAGTCATTTGACGCTGGAGTGAACGCCGACTGCACTCATCCACATTACAGACAAAAGCCAGATGTTAATGGATTTTCTGTCGGATGTGAAAGGGGTATTGGAGACTTTCTCTGATTTAACCAGATGATTTCTTCCAAAAACGTGTTCATATGAGACTTTTTTGTATCTCTGTTGAACCTAATGGCTCAAACTGTGACAGCCAAATGAAACCACATGGTAAATCAACAGGGAACCCACCAATGTCATTAGCCCGAGGTATCATTTTTTTAGCACAATCAATCGCCATGATGCCAGAAAGTTGGCGAAAAAAGCTAGAGTTGAAATTGAACAGACTTGTCGTTTAAAATTTTCCATCTTCTTGAGTTTAAAAATGTGCAGTATGTAATTATTAGCTTCCTGTCGAAGTCATACTCACACCCAATAAGGGGTAGCATATGACCAAAACAACCGCTAACTGTAGGTGCCGTTAGCTACTTAGCGCATTAAGCCATGCAGCTAGCAGTCCGGACTGTGAACCGGGGGAGTGGTGGTATTGAGACTGCTAGCAAGGGAGCTCTGAACCAGGCTGGGCCAGGTTAGCATGCTAACTTCAGAAGATATCTCTGCAGCAAAATACTGACATCATAATGTCAAAACTGATATATCTTCACACTCTTTATAGTTTGAGTTATTTTTTAAAAATATTTTCAACAAGAAAATCTTATCTTATCGCACCTTTAATCAACTTGTCGTCCTCTGCTAAATTCTCCGAATGGCTCCAATCTAAAGTACAATTTGAGGGAGACTTGTGCTCTTGTACTGACTGATTATAACATGGGGACATCTGCACAAAAAGCACAAGTACTTTTCCTCTATGGGGCTGAACACCACCTGCTAGTAGAAATCAAATTATTAAAAACACCCAATTAATTGGGCGACTCCCGCTCCAGCCTTTAATGACTGATAATGATGTACTGACTTACCAGATGAGTCTCTCGGAGAGAAATTTTATCAGGCTGAAAAACCGGAGGGAAAACACTGCTGTTAAACTCAAGTAATGTTAAGTCTGCATGGTCGGCCACGCATTTGGTGCTAATTCAGGAGCTTACATCTGAACAACAATTAGGCCAAAGACTCAGGAGTCCTCCAGTTCTTCCATTTATCCGAATTATTGGCTGGCACAAGATTTCTTAAACTGCACGGCAGCAACACCACAGCGAGCGTTACACGCCAACAGGAACACACAAACACTTCAGCACCCAAATCTGGGGCAAGATATGTATTAGATTTAGGATGGGAGTGAATCTCCCTGTGTGTGTGTGTGTGTGTGTGTGTGTGTGTGTGTGTGTGTGTGTGTGTGTGTGTGTGTGTGTCCACTGAGTGGTTTCCAGTGCCAAGGCCCAGAGGAGAGCCTCAGCCTCAGGCCTCACCCCACTAACACACATCATGATCACATCGCAGCCCTGAAGCGCCACCAACATTCCTTAACAGCCTCATTTTTTCCACACACACACACACCGAATGTATGCCTGCCTGGAAGATAAGAAAGGGGTGTAGCTAGTAGATGTCTCCAGCCTGGACAGTCATTAGTCATTAATGACTTGAACTAGTATTATCTGTGACACACATACACAGTGATAAAATGCCAGAGGATGACAGGAAATTTGGCATGAAACAGGAAGTGGAGAGGTGAGGGAGTGTGACATGTCCTGAAACAGTGGCAGAGATTATTTAAAGCAGGAATATAAGAGACAGATGTGTTCTGTATAGACCAACACTGCCAGGCTCTCTTGCTCTGCAGGTAACTTTAGGCCTAGTCAGTCGCATGTGCTTCCTCCCTGCAGCCGGTCTATAAGCAGCCTCCGGCATGGTGCCACTGTGCCACTTCATCACCAGGACACTCTGTCACGCTCCCTCCAGTCGTCGCGACGTCTGATTTCGACATGGCCTACAGCCGACAGGATCAGCATACCAGCCCTCTCCAGGATCACGTCAGTTTCAACTATGGGCGCACCTTCCGCTTTGACAGTTGCGTAATAGACCGGCCCTATCGCTTTAACTCTGTTACGCACACGCTCGGTGCTATGTAGTAACACCGCTATGAGATCTAATCTGCATTCAATTGAACAGTAATCACAGCGGATCTGCGCCCAAAGGAGGAGGCTTGCTTTCTGACCTGGGCCGGTGCCAACACTACCTTCCTCTGGCCTGGCCCGGCCCGGCCCTGCCCGGCGCGGCCTGCTAACCCTGGCCAGGCTGACCGGTCCCGGCCGGGGCGGCGCGTCAGACTGAGCGCAGCGGTGTGTGTGCGTGTGCGCGCTCCGAGTGTGCGTGTCACTCAGCTCCGTCCAATCTCAGTGAGTGACACAGATATATGACAGGGCTAAAGCTATCCGGAGCTAACGTCATGCTCGCTTGACACATTTTCGGGAGACATTTTGCCCACACTGGGCCTGGTGCATGCAGAGGAAAGGTAGGCTGCTCCAGAATAACAGGACTTGTACTTACTGCTGACTTTCATGCTGCCGAAAGCTGAGGGCTGCGGCACTGGTTTGCAGCTCTCCGCGAAGGATGTGGTCCTGGGCCGACCCGACATGATCCGATCCCTTTGATTCTCTCTCGACTCGGGAGACTGTGACTTGCTAAACGGCGGGGCTGATCGATCCGCCGAACCTTCTCATCCAAAAAGGATGACAGTAAATGAATAACACTAAAAATTCAGAGGAAAGACAGGCAGTAAAAGAGATCCCCCCCCCGTTTATCCCACGATCCTTCACTCGAGTTCACCTAATAAACTACCCTTTTCTTTCCCACCGACGGCCGATCACAGCATCATTTACTCCTTGTGCTCCAGGTTTTCTCTCAGCGGGCCTTTAGATGACAAGTCTCCGACTAAAATAGTCATGAATCTGGCCTCTCCCTGTGGCCCCCCGGTTAAAACCAATTGCGATTTCTTTCTGGATGCGGAATCAGTTTCACACCGACGAAGAGGGTTGAGATCAGGCGGTAAGAGAGCCGATCCGGGTCGGATCAAATGTAAATGCGGCGTTTTCTTGACAATTCGGGACACATGCAGCTCCTCTTCATATCCCGATGTGGAGGCTCAATGATCCGACTGCCATGGCGGCTCCCTCGCTATACACTAGCCTACAGACCGTCCAACGGAAAATCTGCCAGTTGCCACAGTCTTCCTCAACGGCTTCACGGGCTCGGCGCTCGCTCTCAATCCGCCCTCGCCGCCGTCAAATTTCGGTGTCTTCAGCGGGACCCCGGGCCAGAGAAAATGATGGTCTTAAAGCACAAGAGTGCGACGATACTGAATTTCTTTTTTTATTCCTTCCCCATAGGTTTCGGGCTCGCTGTCTTTGTCGCTGCGCACGCTAGCTACACCTTTTCCGTAAAGGGTTACAGGGACGGCTCCGCTCTCGTGGAAGGAGGTTCACGCTGTTGACGTAACCCGCGAGGGAGAATAGGAAAACTGTGAACGCGCAAACGGCGAATCTGGGGTGGCCGATTTAGCCAATCACAGAGGGTATCCTTCAGAAATGGGCGTTGACCGCGCTCCCTGTGGTCCAATAAGAACGCAGCTCTTGAGCACCACATGGCATAATTTTCTTGGCACCGCCCTCACGACTTCAAAGGCTTTTTCCCATGCCGCGACAGGGACAATGGGCGGGTCTGCTCCCAGGATTGATGACCTCGTCGGCCAATGGAGCTCCAAAACCCTCCTGTCAGTTCAAATGGCCCCAGCTGTCACAGAGCACCGGTGGTCATGCAGCACTGTTGCTATGTTAGTCACAAAAAGCCCATCCTCTCTCTCTCTTCCACACTTCTTTATACACGCAACCCTTTGGCACGTCCATTTAATTACTTTATAATTGTGGCAATGTGTGTGTGTGTGTGCATATGTGCCACCACAACTCTCCCTTCAGGTTCACTTGACCTCTTCACCTTTACCCTTTATATGTTTGCCCAATACTTTCTAGGAAGGTGCTCTTTATGAAGGATTTATATGTTGTACGTTGTTGCTTTATTAATGATAAATAAATAAATAAATAATACGCTTTTGTTTTGTTTTTTGTAGTACCTCCATTCCCACTACTACCTTGATTCACTGCACCATAGTTTACAGAGTAGGCCTCCATATGGCAGTGATGCTGCACACATTGGATATGTGTGTATGAACGTACCTATAGTAACAAAGTGTATTTATATGACTTTTTATTATTTTCATATGTTAGAATTTTAGGTTGCAAAATGTATAAGAATGAATTCACATTTTAAAAATCTAATTAAATGTAACTTTGTTGATGTTTTGTTTCCACATCTACATGTGGAAAAAAGCCATTCATGCATTACAGAAAAGCTATTAATAAGAACACATTTTGTGTTGCCAGGTTGTGAAAAACCTTCTTGTTGAAGCAAAGCTGCAGATAAATTAAATTGAAGTCCAAAATTGAAGAATTTTAGTTTAAAACATTAAAAAAGCTACTTTGCTAGCCATGTAAACTCCAACTCTCCCCTGGTAGTCTGGCTTGCTGCATGGCTAACTGAACTAACAGGTTACCAGTAGCTACAGTCCTGAAAGTATAACCAGAATACAATTAGCAGCAGTCAGCAGTTGCTCTGGTGAGATTTGTTGGGGGTATGAATTCAACATGTGGCCAATTCTTACATATTGCTCCTTTAACTTTGGTCCCTCTCGCCTACAGTCCTTTTTGCGTGTCATACAGTGGTCATACAGTCCAATTAGTCAAAGGGATTTTTCACAATTTGGCAACCAAAAAATGTTTAACTGAACATCAAAGTATTAGTAAATGATTTAATAACCATGAATAAAGTCATTAGTCACAACTTATAAACCCATTATAAAAGAGGATTTATTAGCAAGTGGTACCCTTTATGATTCTCCAGTGACTCTAAACCACTTGAGGTGAGGCCTATCAGAACTAATCTCCCTCTGTTATTCAGTTTAACTAGAATGGCCCTCAGGGAGTGCATACCTCCCCCATGATCCAGCAGTTCTGATTTTTACTCACTCATTGATACCAGCCACCTAAACACGCCCGATCCTTTTCATCAAGATCCATGCATAATTGCCTGAGAGATTAATGTAAATGTCGAAAAAAACGCCCTATCTGACGATGTTAAAGAAATTGCTGGATCGGTCACTTTTCCTGATCTACACCAATCCTCCATCCAAGTTTTGTGGAAATCCTTTCCGAGTAATCCTGCTGACAAACCAAAATGTACATGTGATCGACAACTATTTTTATCTCAAAATTCCTCAGTATGCCAGAATTGCTCATCTTGAACAGAATGCAGGTTACTCGTTCCAGCTTGGCGGGAGAGTATTTCCTCCCGCAGCAGTGATGCTGGTATTCTGTCTTTTGTGTGGTTTATTTATACTCCGTTATGCTCTGTATCAAAGGGAATTTCTCCCAGGCTGCCCTTCAATGGTCCATATGCAGAATAGAGAGCAGTAGCATCTCAAAAACCAGGCAGCAGAGCAGAAGTAATGTGAGACACTGTTTTTCCCTTCATAGAGCGACACCTCCCCCGGCAAACACACATTTTCCCATTAGCAGAGGAAAAAAAATACAGAGAGACAGAGTGGAGATAGTGGGAGGGAGAGTGAGGCCAAGACAGGAAAGAGAAATCTAAAAAAGAGGGGGAGTGTGCACTGCTTTTGTCTTTGTTGTGGGATATCATGAAAACTCCTGAACTCTCTCATCTATTCTGGTGGTGATTGAAGTCGTATGACACAGACGATGGTAAATATTCTAATCCTGGGAGGATGTGGCTGTTATCGTGGAAAGGCAAATGAAGGTCAGTTTTCACACTGTATATAACATCAAGACCAGGTTGGATTACCAGGTGTTGTCTGTGTAGCAAAGACTTTGTGTCAGTTTGATTAATTACAACATTTGGTTGGGATTATGCGTGATTAAAGTACAAAACTGAAATAATGTTAAAGTGACTCCTGCAATTTTACCCAAACTTGAGGCTTTCTATTACAGAGGAGTCTTCTGTCAAAATCTACAGTTAGTATTTCAGTAAATGTTATGCTTGCATGCTCATTATCCAAAATCATAAAAAAAAAACTTACTGGCACATAGATAAAACCTGGGGCAGTGTAGTGTTCAAAGATAGAAATACAGCTTTGTCGGCAAAATGGGCTGGAGGAATGAGAGTGAGGGGATTTAATAGCTGCTCACTTTTACCCTGTGCCCCCCCAGCAGGTTAATAGTGGCCCTACATGAAGCCAGATATTTATACACTTTCTGTTTGGTTGTACATGCTGTGGTGGCTAATTTTATCTACAGCAGTGGTTCTTGGGGTCTTTGAGGAGGGTCCAGGGGGTTTCCTACACTTTCCTGTAACTTAACATCCATATTCCCACAGCTGCCATTTTCCTCTGAAGGTGGGAAGCTTAAACGCTGGGATGAGGTTATGCTGCGATGTTTCATGGTTCCAAGTCATTTAAACATAAAGAATCGGACAAATCATTATCATTTCGCCACATCCCAATTTATCAGTGACTGAAACGATGATTAAAATAAAATCTGAATGGACATCGGGCCATATTTCAAGGTAATACTTAACATATTTGATCACCAATTAGCTGACGTTAGCATTTAGCCACCTCCTTCCTAGCAAACACTACTGTTTGATTACATCCAGTGCCGTTCTCTTCCAGTAAAATTAAAAGTGTTCAGGCTGGATTTATGTCTTGACTTTAGTATTGTGTGTATCAAACACTAAAACACTAATGATAAGACTTTGTCAGATTCCCTACTTTTATAGGACTTTTTATAGGACAACCTGGAACACAAGAGTATGACATTTGAGGGTCTGTGGTCTAACTTGTGTCAGTTTAGGGGTCCTTAACATGAAAACCAGAGAACAGCGGGGCAATCTCTCTTTCTCACACACAGAGACCAACACCCCAGATCACTGTGACCTTTGCACATTAAATACTCTTAATGAGTCAGGACAATAATCAATAATACTGAGAAAACTCAGACAAGTGCTATACAAGTGATAACTGATAACTGAGCCCTAGTTATTATTATCAGTCTTTTTTTATGTCAGCACGGGGACAAACATTTTTTCACATATTTCATAATCAAACTTAGAAAATGGGTCACCAGAATTTTGTTTCTCACTTCTCTCTTACATAGAAGCCTCTCAGGGCTTCCACATATTACCATTTTGCATCTCAACACAATAGGTGTTTGCTTTTCGGTCCATAGTCCACCATTACATTTTAGTTTTGGTCCTCCAAGGGGAAAGGTTTGGGCACCCCTGCTCTAGACGATGTAGGAGATTTGGAAATGAAGGCAAAACTCAGATAAAAGGGAAGATCAACATTTTAAGGAATGTGTTTGACAATGTAAAAACATAAAAAGGAGACAGAAAGTAGTTCTGTACAACAAAACATCCACTAATAAATAACCAAATAAATACAGTACTTGCACAGTATACTGTACATTTTAACTGTTCTGTAACAGCCTTTAATTTTGCTGTCTGGGTTTAATCTAAATGTCAGACGTAGACATTTTTGGAATGTAAGAGTTTCCATTTGACAGCAAAAATATACAAATAATGACATAAGTAATATCAAAAAGCAAATAGCATTGTGCTTTGAGCTACAAAAAAGTCTAATTGTCTCATAAGTAAAATAACTACTTTTCCTCATGATGCAATATTCAAGAATACCAACAATCTTTTCATACAGAATGCAAAAGCTACAGTCATATGATCTCCCATTATCGATGCACAATGAACTTCATGCTTTATCCTCAAAGCTAATTTTGTACAATATTTCTTGGGACATGAATACAAGAGGTGGAAATGGATGAACATGTAAAGTGCAGTGAACCTGTGCTCATACAAAGGTTGGTTTGATGTCTTCTTTGAATACCACAGGGTGTGAGGGGCGGTACAGGCTGGTATAGCCTTCATACTCGCTGTCAGAGTCTGAGGAGCTGTCTGAGGACATGAGGGAGCCTCGCTGCCGGCAGGAGTCACAGTAGGGGCGGTGGTAGTAACAGTAGTCTGTTGAGCTGCTAGAATCAGAGTCCCAGGACCCACATGAGTCTCTAATGTGTCTGCGGTGCTGCTTGTTATCACCACCCGCCTCCACATCAGGTGGAGCTGTGTGGTTGCGTTCGGCACAGGGCAACACTGAACATCTGTGGGACCTTGAAACGCACCGCCGACATTTTCTTATCATTTCATTCCCTTCCGCATCCTCCTCTTCCTCCTCCAGCTCAAGGTCAGTGTTGTGAGCCTGGAAGAGGGCACCATCCGCAGCGACCCCATCAGGGTGCTTGCCTGGATTTTGGTGTTCACAGTTCTCCCTTATCCTCCCACAACCGGCAGCCTCTGAACCTGTATAGAAGCAGGCCAAGCCTCTCCTGGAGGAGTGAAAGGGCGGCCGACGTTTCCTCATCGCATACGGGGAGATGCTGGGGTAGCGGAAGAGAACAGGTGGAGGGTGAGGGGAGCATGGTGTCCGCAGGGAGAGCGGCGAAAGTGCGGAGGCTTCGGGAAATTTTAGCTGAGAAGGCCTTCTGGGTGTCTGTCCGGGAGATCGAAGTGCGGTCTCCAAGACTGCATCCACGCTCAGCTCCTGGAGGATCTCCTGCAACTGCTCACTGCTGACAAAACCAGTCGGTCTGGCATTTGTTTCCAGATGGGATGTTAGGCCTCTCTGATTGTTGAAAGTTTCAACTTGAAAGGGGTTTAACGCTCTACGGGATTGTAGAGAAGTGACAAAGTGGACTGTCTCTTCTGCTGTCCTGAGTACGCCAGGGGACTGGAGGGACTCTCCTGTTCTGGACTCAGCTGGGTCTCTGCCTGTAGGGTCAGTCATAGAGACACCTCTTTGGTTTCCCCCTGTATAAATGTCATCAGGGAGAGGAGAGGAAGCAACTACAGGGTTTAAGGAGTTTTGAGCAGAAGGAGGCTCGGAGGACGGTGTAACTGCAGGTGGTGAAACAGCCGCAGAGGTGAGGTGAGGGGAGGGATATGGCAGCGAGAGTCTGGATTTAATTTCTCTCTGAGGTAGAGAAGATAAAGACGGGCCGTCGGACTGAAGCTCTGTGGTCTGAGTGGAGGAGGAGTTGAGGTTGGTGTTGGAGGAGTCCATGTCCTGGTCCTCGGGGGGCTGGCTGGCTGACATGAGGCGCAGGAGTTTATCCTTGGCGTTGCTCACCTGCTCCTGCAGACTGTCGATCACGGCATTTTTCTGGAAACAGTCACGACAAACAGAAGCTTAAACATCTTGAGACATACGAAGAATATGTTAGAAAAATGATATTTCCTATTCCCCTTGCTTACACATGTTCATGTCACACAGTATATAAAGTTTTTTTTTTTTTAAAAAACTGTGCTACTAGAAGGCTAAAGGTAGGAAAACAATGTAACTATTCTTTTTTTGCGCAAGGACTAACTTTAAGGAGAAGGGTAACGTAGATCAGTGACATCACATTAGAACACAAATCTGCATCATAAGATTATTAGAAAAGGATTCACTGGAATCGAATCTAATATTCTACAAGATTTTCTTATTGTATAGTATATTTTGTGAGAAAAACAATGCAGTACCTCATTAAGGAGTTTTTTCATGGAGTTGTTCTCCCCCAGCAGGTAGTAGATCTCATCCTGGCTGTACACTGACGGCTGGCTCTTACTGGGGCTGCTGAAGTACTTGGCCATCTGACTTGGGTTGTTCTGATCCTCTTCAAACTGCCGCCACTGGGTCAGCTGCAGTGGGTGAGTAAAACAATGCAGTACATTAGGCACTGTGGTAGTAAATGTCACCATGACCATTTGACGCGGGACCTCTTGACCAGGTGTGTTTGAGCATATTGCTCACAGTTCAACTATTTCCTTCCTTTCCACTGGGGATGCATTCCTTTATTGTATTATTATTATTGCCAGACACTTAGAGAGTCATAAACCTGTTTGCAACAGCCTACGTAATTTTGAGTCATAAACACCTTCTGTGTGAGTCACACTCCACTGATAGACATGGCAAACTGACACGCATATGGAAAATGGAGGTGTGGGCACCACAGTCACTCACAGGATTTACTACTTGTGTCAAAATAAAAAGAGAAAGTCGTCTCATTCACGCATCTCTTATTCATGATTCTGTCGTATGTCTCTCTATCTGCAGTTTCTGCCTGTCTGACTGACTGTCTGTCTGTTTTTAATGCTGGTTTCCAGACATACTATCCTATGATTAGATGGCGGTTCTGCCAGAAAAAGGGCTTTCTGTTGGTTTTGCTCCTACAAAAGTGTCAGTATCAATCACCAGAAACAAGCAGATGTCAGAGGTGTTTCCAAGGAATCCTGTCCTTTCTCCAGACCTTGCAACTAGACATCTCTTTCATGCATCTTGTGTGTATATCATGAGTCATTTTTACTCCTACCTGAGGCACAAACAGCATGCAGTTGGTAGCCAGAGTGCAGATGAAAATTGCTCCAGCCACGGTGCTGTAGACTAGGTTGGGCCAGGCGTGCAGGAAGATGGACACCGGGACGGCCACAGCAGAGGAAAGGGTGACCAGAGTGACCACTGTTATGATGGTGGGAGACTGGTTGACTGGAGGGTGGCTGACATTGCTTGTAAGCCCAGCTAGATAAGTCCCATAGAGGAGAAGACACCCCTACAAGAGAAATGCAGGCACAAAGTAAAGACAAAGGACAAAGAAAATCTGTCTTTTGTAAAAAATGTTGAGGTCTGTCAGTCTCTAGTAAGTACTGGAGATATGGTTTGTCTTTTCTAAATAAAGAGACACATGAAATGAAATGTAAATCAATAAATCCTTTTACCATAACAACACAGGAACTCAACGCAGCTTATTACAGTATTCTAACAAAACAGAGTTTACTGACCTTCTGCACAGCAATGATGATAACCCACATATCTGAGTATACAGAGGAACAGGTGTCCAGCTGAGACAAAGAATAGGAAACGTCTCTTTCCACCACCTAAATCAGGAAAAATCAAACAGTGTCAGTCAGTTGAAACCACCAACTTGTCTATAATTCATTGCATTGTAAGATGATGGAGTTTCTTTCTTAGATTTTAAGTGCTATATGTCATAATCCTCACACTGTTCTCTAATTAAACAAAACCAAATCTTAACTTGTTTTACAACTTGCTTTTCAGCCCAATATTAAACATAAAGTTCTACCTTGACAACAGCACCGACAGATCGTGAACACCTGATGGGGTCTGTGAGGTTCCAGGCGGTGAGAACCAGCATGTCCACCAGGATCAACAGAGCCACCAGGCCCATCAGCTGGATGTCTCGGATGATCTGAGACAGAAAGTCATAAAATTGCATCATTGTCATACAGTTACAAAAATAATTTAGTTATTAGACAGCATTTTCATCCACATCACTCTGGCAGCTCTGTGTTACACTTTACAGACACCTGTTAGGGAATATTATAATTCTCTTTTGGAAGTGACACATAAAAGTAAGTTATCAAAGGAACTAAAAAGCTCCCAGTGAGCGTGTACCAACCTCTGAAAGTCCTCTGAATTTGTAAAGGTAACACTTTATAGAAACCATCATTAATAAATGGTACTTTTATAGTTAATTACTCTTTAGTTGATAACCTAAGTGTTAACAAACGGTGAAATGCTTTGTTAACCATTTATTAATCAATTGTTCATTGTAAAGTTGCAGCTGATGTTTATTATACTTTTTAAGAGTGAAATAATTAAATAAAGCTTAATTAATTATTTACCATCTATCAATGATTATTATTATAAAGTGTTACCAGTATTTGGATACATGTGCCAGGATTTATTTATTTTCTGTAATTAACAGCAGTAGCTTTTGAAGACATCATTTTCAAAAATGTTAACGCTCCCATATTGTGTTCATTATCAGGTTCATAATTTTACTTTAGGGGTCTACTGGAAGAAGTTTAAATGTTTTATTCTTTAAAACAACATATTATTGTTCTCATACAGTCCACTGCTGCAGCACCTCTATTCACCCTCTGTCTGAACACCTTGCTCTTTAAGGCCAAAAAGCATGCGTATATATATATATATATATATATATATATATATATATATATATATATATATATATACATATATATATATGTATATATATATATATATATATATATATATATATATATATATATATATATATATATATATATATAAACAAAGCTTTCCTCTGAACACCCATTTAAAATATAATCAATGCACCCTGAAGCAACTGGAAGACAAAAATAAACCCAATACAGCATCGGAGCATGCTTACCACTCTCTTGTCAGGCACTCGCTGGGTGAACACTCTGTACAGTCTCCACGTTTTCCCCAGAATTGGGCCAAACACCAGGGTACTGCCGACACAAAGAGTCCAGATCCGAGCCTGTAGGAGAGAGCTCTGCATAACTATCCAACATTGATTTATCCAACAATATAATGGGGGATTGAAGGAGACTATGGCTTACTTGTAGCACAGCTGTAGATGCTCCACCTTGTGAGTGTGTTCGTTCATCAATGGCAAACAGGAAGCCGCTGCTGTAGGTGAGGACGCTTCCAAAGAGAGTCAGGACATTCAGGTTGGGACTGGACATCTTCACTATCCTGATGAGGCAAAACATGCAAAAATACAACTGATTCATTCATTTCTGTAGATAGCTCTTTAATGTGAAGGTATGTGTTTCACTTTGTAGTCTACCTGTTGTTTTTGAAGCGCAGGGTGAAGAGGAGGAAGCAGAAAGCCAGCAGGATGCCAAAGGAGAGCAGCGTCCACACCACAGCACTTAACACTGGAGAGAGAGTCCGCCTCGGGAGCTCCACTGCTACCTGTACACACACACACACATGTGCACATGCAAACTCCTTAAAATGAAGTCTTAAATAATACAGATGTTACTCACACACATGTGCATTATTTGGTTATTGTTTTATGTGTTCTAAACTCTCAGTTTTGTAAATGATGGATGAAATAAAAAGATGTACAGGACTCAGATGATTAAATGAGCTTTATTCAGGCAAACAACACACATCAGGCTAGACCTCTGCTAACTTCCATCTGAAAATGAGAAATAATAAAATAGTTGAAAGAAGTCAAACAACAGAAAGAGATACAATGCTGTCAGATTTTAGACATTGGGTTTATATGATATATTATATTTATATGATCGGCATGCTGGTGATGTCGCCCTGTACCATTGTAAAATTGTGATTTAAAAGGCGTCCCACCAGAGAGCACAATAAAGTGGTGTGTCCCCTCAGAGTTGCTGTCAGGCAGGAGTTGTTGGTGTTTGTGACAAGAGTGTAAATGAAAAGAAGTGTGTTGCTGCACAGTTAAGCGAACCGAAGTCGCTTGGTTACATGGGTGGCAGCGATATTTCCCCTCTGCGGGCGTCGTTAGTTTGTTTCTCTCAACCGTGCAGTTGTTATTTGTGTTATCTTAGCTTAGCCGGCTAACTTTGTTTCAAGCCTCTGAGGATGAATACAACTAAGTTAAAGACATGTGGTGTGGGGTTGAAGAGCCCTTTAAAACCAGCACTGGTGAGTATGCCTTAGGTGATGGTCCTCTATCACGATATTTCACTGTGGACATTGTCATATGCCAGTGTGAAAGTAGTTCAGTAGACATCGACTATTTTCTTTTTCTTTTTTTTTTTTAATTCTCTGTCACACTTTGGTTAGGTTTAGGCAACCAGTAAGATTTATGAATAAGTCATGGTTTGAGTTCAAATAGACACAGCACTACAGATGTGTATGAAAGGCTATCTTCACCCATGTGCATATTTTTTCAGTCTCTTTCCCAATTCGCCAGGCATTAAAAAGAAATGAATGGTCAGTTGAAATGTAATTGTATGAACAACAAAGCGATGTCAGATCATGCTTCAACATTGACAGATGAGATGACCAGAGGAGCAGAGTTGACCCCGCAGTGATTACGGCGGGGGTTCAAGTAGGCGAAAAGTCTTTCATTGAATGAGTATCCAGTGAAGGAGTAGATATGACTAGCAGCGTCCACGTTGTAAAAGGAAACCTGCCCCCACTCCACATCCACATACACCCCGACTTTCTGGGGCTTCTCGACCAGCGGCACACATACGGGAGTGGTGGCTAGGACCCAGTAGCTGTTGTCCTTTCTCATCCCCAGGGCCCAGTAGCCACTTTCAGGGTTCAGTATATTTCCTCCTTTTCTGTTGACAGATTCCAGGCCAACTCCAATATCCCACTCTGTCTTCCCTTTCACCAGGACCTCATAGTAGAACCTGCCAGAGGAGAAACCCTCCTTCCCCAAAACGCTGACACCTGGGTAGAATCTCTCCGGGTTGTTCGGGAGGTTCAGCGCTATGTCGCAATGAAAGACTTGTTTCTTGTTCTCAGACAGCACCAGTTTGGGATGAGCTGTATCAGGGTCCAAAGTCACATCCACAGCACACTGCTGAGCCCTCTGAAATTCGGTTACACAAAGCCTCTTCACCTCAGCTTTTACCTCCTCCTCCAACTGACACACTGCTCTCCTGAGAGCTCTCCTCACCGAGCCCACATATACAGCACTCTCTGCGCAGGTGTCTGACCAGTCTTTGGTGGCTGGCAGTGTGGAGACGGCTGTAAAGCTCTGGAGAAGGTAGAGGTCATCCTTTGTGTTTGAGAGCTGCTCCAGCTCAGCGTTTCTCCGCCTCAGCTCGTCAATCTCTTGCTCCAGCTCCACGATGAGTGCGTTGGCCCTGCTTTCAACTTGCGTCTGCTTTGCAGTGATCACCTCCACCACCTCAGTGTGCGCTCTCTGGACAAGGTGGAGCAGTTTGTTGAAGACTTGCGAACTCTCCTCAATCTCTCTTTCCGTGTTTCCTCTGCTGAGCTGAACGGTTTGAGTGATTTCGCTGATTTTCTGCAGTCTGTTGTTGATCATTTCTCCCACCTCTGCATTTATCCTTCCAATCTGAGCTCTCTTGTCTCTACTCTCATCCTCTATAGGTACAGTGTGATGAGCGCTGTGCTCTTTCTTGATGCAGATCTGGCACACATACATCTGGTCAGTGTTACAGAACCTGTCCAGGAGTTTCTCGTGTTTCTTACACACTCTGTCTTGCATGTTCATCACGGGGTCAATCAGGTGGTGTTTCTTGAAGGTGCCGAGAACATGATGGGGCTCCAGGTGAGTCTCACAGAAGGAGGCCAAACAGTCCTGGCAGGATTTAAAAGCCATGACTCTTTTTCCAACACAAACATCACACAAAGCTTCCTCTTTATGGCCGGAATATTGGTCAACAGAACTGGCTTCATTTTCGTCTTTCTTTACCAACGACTTCTTGAACTGAGAAGCCAACTCGGATATGAAGGTGTTAACTTTGAGCTCAGGCCTCCTGTAGAACTTCTGCTTGCATATGGGGCACTGCGACAGATTAGCAGTATGCCAGTATTCTTGTATGCAGTCCCTGCAGAAGTTGTGCCCACAAGGAGTGGAGACGGGCTGGTTGAATATATCCAGACAGATGGGGCAAAGAAGCTGCTCCTCAGACAGCACACTGCCAGCAGTAGCCATATCTGGGAACACATCCAGAAAGAGAAGCAGGTGGGACCTTATGGAATCAACTGGCTCCAGTCCCTGTGTTTTTTTTCTTTACACTATACTGTTAGGTTTAGAAACAGTTGTGCCTTGTGAGCCGCCTATGTCCACAAATAGTAACAAATGCATGGTGTTAAATTTCATCGCAGCATGTTTCATTTTAGCAGAAGAGTTTTCATGTCTACTGAGTTCAACAGAGAGTAATGAAGAGAAAGTGTTAGTACATTAAAATAAAATAAAACTGAACATTAAAATACAATCTTGTCACATAACCATTACCATAACAAAGCAAACACAGTGCTCACACTGTTCCTTTCCCCTTAGGTGATGATTATATCTGCATTTTAAGACGGGTGCATGCATAAATTAACATCATAAAGCACGGAGGAAATCAAAGAGATAACTCACCTCGCTTCAGTGTGGTGTAACAGGCAGAGGAGCGGAGTCTGACAGAGGATGTGTGTGTTCTCACAGTGTTATACCACTTTAGTTTCTATTTGCTGTGCCCGCCTCATGTTGCTGGGCTTCGCTCATTCTTCTCTTAAAGGCACCGGTGACTGAGATACTAAATATAGCCTCGCTAGTCGATCGTCAGTATGAACTATGACCCGATTCCTCAAGTGGTAAATAAATTTGCTATTTGCATGGGTGCAAAAACTGCAACCAGGAACTTTAAAACACATTTTTTAAATGTAAACCATTCTTTCAAAAATCCAGTCTGGTGCCTTTGATGTGATTGGTTTGTTAGATGAACTGTCAAAATAATAGACTACATATTTAATTGAAATATCTAGATTTAGACTGTATAGGAAATCGTTTTACCCTTTAACCTTTTGGAGGGCCAAAAATATTCTGTTACTCAGCCATGCTGGACTTCAACCTATATCTGCCAACATGTCTGCACGTATGAGATGGCCATAAGTCAGCATTGGAACTGCCATTTGTGTGTGCGTGTATATATACATATACAGCATAAATACATTTTATTTACAGTAAATATATATATGCATACACTAGTGTTTCCATGTATGTGTGTTTACATGCACTATGTATTTATATACTATCGTTGGATTTGCATATTTTGAGCATCTGTGTCTACCTGCATGCATGTGCATGTGTGTGTGCGTGTGTGATTACCGTGCTGAGGCCGCATAGTCTCTGCAGAATGTCGAGGCCCTCCTGCCTGTTGACCCCTGAGTGGATGAAGCAGAGTGAGGAATCACACTGGGAGCTGCAGTTCAGCTCAGGCTCCATGACTGACCCCAGTCTGTCCAGTTTCAGACACACATCCTGAGGAACAAACACACCACATGTAGGATATGAGGAGATGTGAATATAAACACATTAATCTTTGTAAAAATTGACCTGCAAACATTAAGAGGGGAAATCCATACATTTGTTGTCCTCAGTTACCCTTTTCACTGCACCTTTAAAAAAAAGAGCTCCAAAACAGAGCGCACTGAAGACCGGGGAGGCACATTTGATTCTGCTTCTATTTTCAGGTCTATAATTCACCAAATAGCTGTGAGACTTTTGGCCACCACAGTGTGGTGCTCTGACAGAAACCTCTGAGAAGAGGAGCAATGGGAGCATGGATGTGATTTCACACAGCACTGATATAACACCAAGAAAAAGCATGAAATCATAGGCACAAATAAACCCAACAGACACTAAGATCAGGATGAAACTAAGGTTAGATTAAAAATATACAAATAAAACATCGGTTATTTATCACCACAAAACAAACTGAGAATCCAGGACTCTGCCTGTGTGACAGGAAGCCCTGTGTGTTTCTGCTTATCCTTATTTCCACTAGCACTACGTCATCACGGAGGTAAACCAGCCAACACTCACACTGTGCTGCGACAGACATCTGTGCACACGGTGAAAGACAGAGCGAAACTGCAATACACCAAAGCTATCATTTGCAGTTTCACCGAGGGCCACATAAATCTGCAATCAGCCCCATTATGTAAGGCATCTGAGAATGAAGACGTAAACTTCGGAGAACATCAACAAACAACTGTTTGTCGCTCTTGCCACAGGCATTTTTATGAGGCTGGCAGTGCTGCACTGACATGTTGCAGGTTTAATTATGCGGTATCACCTGATACTCTGAGCTGTAACTATGAGAGTCTGATCGCTGTAAACGCCGCAGTGACTCAGGAATACGTTGTTGAGACGACCACTTGTATCAATACTAATTGGCAGACAGGTGAGTGTTTATGTGAGTAGCGTGTTAGACAACACGTCTTGTCGTCTGTGGAATGACTAAGACACCCGCAGGGCTCTGAGAAATTTGGATCATGGGATTCAACCAAAACAGAGCATTGTGGGAAATCAGTCGGAAACTAAACTGGGTTAAATATTGGAAGGAAACTACACAGTCATCCACCCAGCATGAGGTATCTGAGCAATTTACTATGTATGAGTAAAAAAGTGAATCCCACTGACCCACTTTCAGAAATTAAAGGGGCATTATGTAGTTTTGGAGAAGAAATTCAAACTGAAAATTAATATTTACAATATTAATTAATATAAACCCAGAAATATGTTTTCCATAACTGAATAAACAAGCTGTTCTCAGAGGAAAATAAGGTCCTCAGAACACTGTCTGAAGCTAGAAAGGTGGCAGGGTCCGCCACATATAAACAAAGTAAAACAGTATGAAATTGTGTTGTCCTTTAAGGTCAGTTTGTTTATTTAGTTTATTAAGGCATTAAAAAAAACAGTCTGTGAAGATCTTTCATTTCTGATTAAAATTTCTTCCCCAAAACTACATAGTGCCCTTTTAAGTGAAGCCCACCGTGACCCATTTCCAGCAATTAATGGTGTCAACAGAACAATGAAGCCCAGCCGGCAGCATATCTGGGAAATGTCTGGAGTTCCTGTCCGTGTCCTTTCGTCACTTTCCAAGTTTAGATCACAGTTCTGCTGCTTCCTGCAGGAAAAGCCGGCAGAGAGAGGCATTTCCGCCAGTTTTTTGAAATTCACCTCTGGTAGGTTTCAGTTTGGGAGAAACCCAGCCACCCTGCAGAGGTCAACAAAGGTCGGCCAACATCCAGCAGTGAGGGTCACTGTGTAGGTAGCAGCGAGAACAGGGCCCTTCTCCGGGCTGGGTTAGGTTTTATGGACATGTTTTGACAGTTCAGAATAGTCATGAGGAGTGTCTTTTGAAGTCCTGAAGGCTAAACCGCAACTAATACCTGAGCTACTTGTGGCCTTGGAAGTCTTACTTAAGTGTAGGGCGGGCCTAACATGTGCACATCTTAGCTTTCACTTGCTCCGTGGCCCCTGGCCCTCTCTTTCAGTCCCATTTCTCTTGAATTTATTATATCTGAAATATGTTTTCTGACAAGCCTTTGGGCTCAGAGAGACAGAACCGAGTTTTCTACTGCCTTTACCATAAAACTCTTAATAGGAGAAGTGGAGTAAAGCCTATTCATATTGTCAATCACTCTGTTTCTCTTTTAAGATTAGTAACCACGGGCGCTGCCAGATGTAAAGCCCGGTTCAGGGGCCAATATTGAAACATTCCTCCTCAGTCTGTAATCCGTTTATGAGTTTATTCTTTAAGCTGAGTTAGAATGCAATTACTGGCAATGAAATCCCGCCTCGGGCCGGACCGGCGGACGTCACTCCATGCGCACATTTTACAGTCTGGTTACACATAATCAAATTAGTCAGCCCAATCTGTCAATACATATAACCATGTGACCATTTCAGCCGTCACACCTGACGAAATGCGCCACAGTGGGCATGTTTTTAAAATGGTTACTAATGACGAAAGACACATTTTAGGGAATATATAAATAATGGGCTACTTAGTTATCATAAGAGAATATCATTATGTTATATTGTAATCGTAATAATGTAACAGCGGCGCCTATAAATGTGTGACCTTCCTCAGCAGCGGGTTCATTTTTGCGTAAAAGATGCGTAAAAACGTGCCCACTCGCGGCTGCAGCGATGCACGTGGATGGTTAAACAGCAAAGTAGTCAATCAAACTGCTTCAGAGGAAATTAAGACCTGGACCAGTAAAGGAAGAAAGAAACGACACCACAAAATAAGGGAGTAAAAGAGCAAACCTCGGTCTCCAAAGCGCATGGACGATCCAGCCGCCTCGTCCCGCTCCGGGCTCCATCGCGCAAGACTCAGAAACGTTATAAAAGTTGAAAATGAACGACTGGAGAGTTTGTTATCTAACATAGCTGCAAAGGTCCCATAGCTGCAGACTTGTAATGAATCCAAAGCGACTTAATCTGTCAGCTCACAGCCCGAGAAGATCCTGTCAGTCAGGGAAAAAGTTCACCAGACTGCCAGAGCTTTCATCTGAGCACTGAGGGAGGGAGGCGTGCGTGTGTCAGAGAGAGGAGGTGTGTTAGTGTGTCTGCTCTCTCTCGCTCACACACACTCTCTCACTTTCTTTTGTAAGCTTTCCAGCTCCAACTGCCCACCAAAATGGGTTTCAGAGTGTGATGTGAGCCACGTGGTGCAGGAGGGTTGTGGCAGTGTGGGTCCAACATGTCACAGGAGCCCCCGGGGGACTGGGTGGCATATGGGACAGGGCGGCAGAGGCTGTGTCCACAGTGCAAATAAATACACTGAATAACAGCACTTGTTTTAATGGAAAGAGAAACACACATCATCTGTGTTGTGTTTTTCAAAAGCAGGCCTCCACCAGGGACGGCAGAGAGATTGGCAATATTGTTCGGTCGTCTGGTGAATCACATTAATGGACAAGACAGAGAGCTTCTGTCTGAGAGCAGTGAGCCAGCAGAGATATTTCTGCATTTGTTCCGGCAGCCATAAGAGACATAAAGGTGTTATTAAGACGTCACGGAGATTTATAGTGCGAGCCTCCACACAGGGTCATTCCTGACGAGGGAGTGTCACCACTACTGACAGCTGTAGGTGGGGAGCAGAGACACAAAGAGAGGTTATTAAAGAAGAGGAGAATATGTGGCTATGCATCCAGTCATCACCCCCCCGATTCAGCCACTGACACACACTTGCACAGAGTTTTCTTTCACACGGATGCACTTCGTGTCAGACTGTGCTCAAATTTTCTGTCTTTGAAAGTTGAATCCTGGAGTCTCTTTCCAGGCTGAAATCCAAAACTCCTCAGGCACTGAAACATTATGATACCTCTTAATTTCCCTTATAACAATCACTAATTATGCTTTCTATCAACGTGGATTACAAAATCCAGTTGCTGACAGTTTGACAGTTTCATCACTGGACGACAAATGTCTGAAACACCTGTGAGCTCCCTGCTCTCTAACAGAGGAAGGTCTGAACCATAACCCTGTTTAACTGTGTTTAAGCCCAATGAGATCCAGCAGAATGCAAAAAAGACTTTCAAAATTAAAGCGATAGCAGAATCACAATGTTACAATTACTAAAACGCACCATGGCGTATTAGCTTAGATACAATTTAACTGTTTTTTACATGATGTTATCAGCAAAACCAGCAGTATGCATAAGATGTTGCTGTTGTGTAGATATCAAAGACGCCAGCACAGCAGAAACATCAGATAGGTCGGACAGATAAGTTCAGCAATTTCACATCCATCTCCACGATGCAAATCAACTGCAGGTTTTTCTACCCGGATGTGTTATTGTGAACACAACGTCACAGTGATTCGGTCTTTACTGAAGCAGTTTCATAGCTACTGAATTTATCTGCATAAAAATTAGAAAATACCTTTAAGTTTCAAGCTGGAAACACGTAAGTATTAGATTGATCATGTCAAGCTTCACAATCAATGAAATATACACAAGTGCTAACAAAAATGGCTTGACCCTTGAAAAAGTAGAGTGTATTAGAAGCCTGAAAACAGGATTTTCTATTAACTAAGCTGTTACTGTAACTGGTGGATACTCTGTCAATGTGGCTTCTACAATCATGATCTGTGGTCTTAAAACCAGCGATAACAAACCCATAATGAATCTGCTGTCAACATGTCAAAGATGATAAAACCCTGTGGCACAGAAGTAGCAAACTCTAGAAGAAAATGACACAATAAGTTATAAACTCAACATTATCACGTGCATTCAGATCATCTGACACCACGTCAGCAGCCCATTGAAGGGCTGAAACACTGCTGCCAGCTCTGTTACACCCAAAGCGTGGCCAACAGTCTTAGGTTTCCCTCAAGATCAGGTTCAAGATAGCCTGCACCAGCGGCAGGTGGACTGCACCGGTGCTCAGATTACTAGGAGCTTGAATATTTCATCTGGAGACACGAGGCTGTTGTTCAAAAAGCAGCCGTCAAAGAGGAGAAGCTGGCAGGGAGGGTGAACTGGATGAAATGGGACACATGTCGTTCTACTGAGGTTACCAGAGATCAATTCTAACATTAAGACGGCATAATTACCATATACAGGTGTCACTAACAGTTGCTATCTTTTTCTGAGCTGCTATACTGTGCACAGGTATCAGCTGGAAGTCCACCAACCAAAATAAATAACAGGCAAAGATTTTAAACCCTGTGACGCACTATTTCCTGTTGAACCACTCCTGACAGGCAGAGCCGCCGTTTCCTGACATGGAAGCATCTGCAGCTATGATTCAACATGTGACCACAGTGCCAGTGAGTCCCACCATTCTGTACTGTTTAGTGTGGGTGGAGATGCATTGTTTACTTATGTGAAGCATCACCACCCCCTGCCCTTGCCAGAGCCTGGACGCTCCCCTGTGACATGCCCAGGTTTGCCCACTAACATATCCAAAGACAAATCCCTCTATGAAACGCTGCGGCTCCTCCTGCTGTGTTGCTACGGACCTGGATTAGCTGGATCAAAGCTCCCCAGCAGGCTCCAGTCATGTAGTGTCTGCTGAAGGCATTGATTGTGATTAAATGTGCGGGAAGAGCATCGGTCTGCTCACTCCATTTTTAAAAAAAAAACTGTTTTGACAAAGTAACTTTTGATGCCATAACTGCGAGATGATGTGATAGGTTACCCAGTGAACGAGTTCAAACTGCTTTAAAGGGTGTAGAAATGAGCTTATATGCAAGCAACATATAGCAACAAATACAAATAATTAACATTAGTTGAGTTTTTGGTCACTTGGGTGCAGTGCAACAAGCTGTAGATACAATGTTGACATCATGAATATGGCGAACTTGTTAGCAAACAGTTGCTAATGACACATCCAACAGAAAAAGAGAAATATCAGCATTTGTTTGTAGTTCTGTGTGTCAAAATGACAATTAATTACTGTCATGTTAGCTCTTTTTTGATCTCCTATATCTGAAGGAAATATCTGCCTGTTTAGCTGCTAATATTCCTTGTTCAGTAGCTAGTTGCTAACTTTGCTATTTAGCTGCTAACGTTCTACATTCATTAGCTAGTTGCTGGGTTTCACGGAGGTTTGGGGGCCATGACACATAATTTGATATCATCCTATTACACTATTATACCATGTCATCTGGAGGAACATTGTCTTACATTATGTCAGCTGCTACAAACAGTCTGTGAAGATGAATGAACACGGGAATGATGTTGGGTCATAGCAGTCAAACGTCAGAACACAGCAGTGGATCATTATTCCCCCTTCACTTCTTTTCTTCCCCCTGCAACCACCTCCACCACCTCCTCCTCGCCGTGGGCTCCAACCAGACTTTCTCCTTACAGGATTAGCAGTGTAACTCTGAAGACAACGTCTGATTGTTGTGAGGGTGTCTGCAGTGTGTGGCAGTCGTGTGTGTTAAGGCTCAGCTGAGTGTAAGTTTGAAACTCGGCGTGTGTGAGGTCTGGCGTGCATATTAATACACACTGACTTTACTGTGAGCTGATATGAGCCGGTATGCCTCTGACTGAGGGCGATAAGAGGCTTAGAGTGTCAAAAAATCCCATGTGTCAAAGCACTTTGCTCTTTGATCTGCCGATTACCTGCAATACTGTAACGTATTGTTCACCGCCAAGGTCAAGTGACTGACACCCCCGTGAAATTCAGCGACCAAAGAAATCATAATTAAATGGATTTAATCCCTAAAAACGACAGAGATGCAACAATATGACCACACAGACACATTTACCTCGCAGACGGCTAAACCAGAAGCAGCATCTTCCTTCTTTGAGACCAATCCTGCTTGAAATCCCACTTTTTCCAAGTTCAGGACTTATTTTATTTTCTGACTTTCCTCAACTGAAGCTGATTTGACTCCTAACAGAAGATGACAGCTACTCTCCTCATCTGCCAGTCACAACTCACTGCTTCCAGTTCATTGTGGTTGCATCAGAGTGGCATCTCAGGTTGCATTTGTGACAGCATCCTCCTGCATCTCACACGAAGCATGCAGGGTGTGAGCGCATGTGCACACAAGCCTTAAGTGTAACATAACTCCACAGAGTTTCCCAGCTGCCTGCTGTTCCTAGATTGGTCCTGTGTGCACTTGTTTGAAAGATAGGGAAAAAGAAACAAAACAGAAAAGTGCAAAAACACTGGAACCCAGCTGTGACCTGGTCAAAGACCATTCAAAACAAACAAAATATATGCAACTCAAAGCTCGATTCGCGCCAGCCGGGCTGAAAGAAACAGCGAGGTGAAAAGAATTGAACGAGATGCCGTGATAGGAACAGAACGGGTGAAAAGAGACGAGAGTAGAGGAAACAAAGTGGCCGGTGGCTCTTGGCAGGTGAAGTTAAGGGATTAGCGGATTGTGTGAGGCAGAATGTACTCGCCCTGGCATCTCTTGATGCTGGGTTGCTGACAAGGTCTCTCAGTATTCAGCCTCCAGAATGAACTCACCTTCATATGCAAATGAAACCTGGACACATTCAAAGTTCAAGATGCTTGGAACGGTTTGTGCAAACACACACAAAAACTTGTCGTTGTTGTGCATCTTCTGTGCACAAAAAACTCACTCTATGCATAAATACCTTGCCTTTTAGCAACTGTCACTAAAAACTTCTAATACAATGAAAACTTAAGTCGAAAAGTAGAAAAGCTTTCTGCTCCAATGTATCATTATGAAGTAAATGTTGATTGAACAATGTATGTGGAACAATGGATATAGAATAATGAAACCATTAGTGTCAGATTGGTTCCCCAGAAACGCACTTTCCTTATACAACAGACCATATCCACACGGCAGACATTTTATTCTGAAGTCACGCTCAGGGCGGGAAGCTAAAATATCACACCACTGTGTTCCAGGTTGTTTTAATTTCATTGCTTCCTGATTGATTAGCAACTGAAAAAACAACGGAAAGTAAAAATCTAGAGGGACATCCGGCCCGTAAAGACAAAACTACATGTTTGATAACCATTAGCTTCTGTTAGACAGCTGCTAATGTTAGCATTCAACCACCTTGATTGTGTAACACGATACAACAGGAAAGGCGTAAATTAATTCGACAATATCAACACACGCACTGCAGACGTATTTATTTAAGCTTGTAAGGGTAAGACACTGGATGTAATCAAACAGTAATGTTAGCTATGAAGTGGTTGAATGCTAATATTAGCTAATGGGTTGTTGTATAAACGCAGGAAATCTGACAAATCGTTATCATGTCACCACTTCTTGATTGATCAACTGAAAAGATGGTGGAAAGTGAAAATCTGGCCTTATTTCAAGGTAAAACTACATATTTGATAACCTTTTAGCTAAAGTTAGCATTCAACCACTTCATAGCTCACATTTCAGTTTGATTGCATCCAGTGTGGTCCACTTCCAGGCTTAAATAAAAGTGTCTAAGATGTGTATTGAATTTTAGAACTGATTCGCGCCTTTTCTCGTCATACAGTGTAAAACTATCAAACAGTAATGTTTGCGAGGAAGTGGTTCAAGCTTTTGTAGGAGCTAATGGCTATCAAGAATGTGGTTTCACGTTGAAATATGACCTGATGTCCCTCCAAAGTTTCACTACCATCATCTTATCTGTTGCTGATTTATTGGAAAGTGGTGAAATAAACAACTTGCAACCTCAAAACAGCAGCATAAAATTATCCCAGCACCTGATCTTTCCACTCAAAGTGTGACTTAAGGGTAAAATGGCTGCTGTGTGAATATTCAGTCTGTAAATCTCCCAGGAAAAAAAAGGGTCAACCGTCTTCACTGTCATGACTGAATATACTGAATACGCCAACTGACGTTAAAGGACAACAGTTTCATGCTGTTTTACTTTGTTTGTATTGGCGGACCCTGCCACCTTTCTAGCTTAAAACATTGTTCTGGGGACCTTATTTTTCTCCATGGACGGCTTACTTATTCAGTTATGAACACAATAAATATTTCTGAGTTTATCTATATTGTAAATATCACCTTTCCGAGTTTATGAATTTCTTTTCCAAAACTACATAGCACTCCTTTAATCGAATCACAAAGGGTCACAATACAAACACTTCACAGATATTAAAATCAGTCTTTATTGTTGATATTATATACTGTACAGTCTACTTACATTACTTGAATGGGATACAAGTACATACAATTAATGTGTCTCAATATATTTTCTACTTAAGTGCCATCTATTCTGCAGGTAATTTAAATATGTATTGAGTTTAACATTTGATTTCTATAAAAGCAGTTTATTCTTTTATAAAAAGGTTACTTTCTGTTTACTGTAAGCTGATAAGTACAAAATCACTCAAAAAAGGACTTCATAATTATTGTCACATTTCAGGGTGCATATATCACATTTCTTCATACTCGTTTTTTTCCCTGTGTTAGAAATCACCATTAGTAAGGCACTTAAATGCTAGTATAGGTGTTATTGTAACATAGAAGATTGTTCTTCTCTTTTCTAAACACTAAGGTCTCAAATTTGAAGCCAGCGGGAGGTTTTCCTCCACAGTAATGGACACAAACTGTCTGGAAGGCTGCTTTCCAAACAAGCAGAGATGTGACCAGGGACAGAAACAGTCATTTCCAGTTCGAAATGAAGGAATTCTGTCTCAAATTGAATCAGTTTGGACAAAAAAAAAGAAAAAAGAACAACCATCTCTGGCTGTGGGCTCCATTGACACACATCTGTATTCTTATGCTCTGAGAAAACCGACAGCCCTCAACATAAACATGAAGGCTGCCGCTGTGTTTTGCAGAATAGCTATTGTTTCTGTGCTAACACGGTGAATGGTTTCCTCTGGTCCGCCCCACATCCACTTCCTGTGAGCAAGTCTGGACAAGCTTATATACACACACTCACTCCTAACCCATATTCTGGGTTAATTTAAAACTAATCTGCCATCATGTCAACATTTTTCAGGGCTGGTGACCAAAAACAGATTAACCTTGATTGTTCTATAATGTCCAGGACAGCTTCTATGCACAGGACACCTTGCTCAATCAATTCAGAATGCTGTAGTGTAAAACTAATGCCATAGTTTCTGCTGAAAGACTTCAAAAATCCCAGACTTTTTTTTTTTCACAGCAGCTTTGACGCTCAGCTAGACAGAAAATTTTAAATGAAAGCTAGCTGTGTGCCACCAGTAGTTGGACAACAAACACAAACTATCAGAATAATGTGCTGTAGCTAACAAAAGAACACCAAGTCCTGTGTGAAAGATAAAGTACGCAGCCCTGAAGAGAAAAAGAATCCTGCCGCTCCTCCAGTCTTTGCCGAGCTTTACTGCCCTCTTATGCTCGAACATGAGACCAGCACTTGGATCATGATTTGCATGACTACATGGGGAATATGAAGGTTCCAGTACTCCTGTTGTGTGGACTGATGTGTGATGAGAGAGGGAATGGATCCCTTTCCAAAAACATGATTTCAGGGCCATGGGAGGAAGGACCGCAGTCTCACATTTTGTGCGTTACATACAGCCACTGTCTGTCAAACAGTATTCGTGTGTGCGTGTGTGTGTGAGAGTGTGTGTGTTTATGTGTAGAAGTCTGACAGCAGAGTTCATCTCTGTAGAAATGTTGAACACAGTGGCAGACGGATAAGGATAGGCGCGGCCAGAGGCTCTTCCATGCTGGACTATCCCAGTAGCACTCTCTGCAGGCGGTAAGCGGGCACGCTGATCTCGTCCTCCGACTCTGCGTCGCTCTGTGGGTTGGAGCTGCAGGGAGAGGTGCACTCTGGGGAGCACAGGTAGTGCATGAGGGGCAGCCGGTACTTTCCGCAGAAGTCCACAAATTTGATCTGGCGCACACATGAGTCAAAGTAGACCCCTGGAGAAAGTCGAGAGTGACAGCAAAAACAAAGCCAAGTTCAAGTGGCAGGTCAGTGACTTGTATTATTCTCATACTAACACAGAACAACAATATTCAGATGTTGAATCCGATGCTGATGTATTATCACATATAGGTGGAAATATGACAGAGCTGCAAATAAAAAAAAAAATTTAAAAAAGACAAAAAAAAAGTCAAATTCTTTTTCTTCAAATATCTTCAAACACTGTGAACAAAGGTCTTACCGGCACACTTGGGGTTGGGACACTTGCTGGCAAGGTCAAGGTAGCGCAGCAGGTTTGAGGGCAGGTCGGGGGGGTAGTAGGGAATATTTCGGCTCTTAATGGTGCGTCCTGCCAGCTCGAGCAGCGACGGGGGGTCATAGGTCATCTCTTTGACAAAGCGCACCACCAGTGGGTTACCACGGAGACTGAGCTCCTGCAGGTGCACCAGGCAGAGGATTTCTCTGGGCAGGTAGGTGAGCAAGTTGTTGTGGAGACTTAGAGATCTCAGTGAGTGGAGCCTGGAGTGAGACAGAGGCACTTTGAAATCTTTTAAACTACCAAAACAACTACAGAAATGTGCAACTATCAGATCCATGCAGGGCAATCACACGTACACATGTAGATTTTATGTGATCACTAATGATACAGTTTCATTGAATGTTACATTGGTAAGATACTGGTGGTGTATGTGCAGTTACCTGGTGAGCTGCGGGGGAACGCTTTGGATGCGGTTGTCACATAGCACCAAGTAGCTGAGGTAAGGCAGGTTAGCCACTTCTGGAGGAATGGCCGTGATGAGGTTCCCACCCAGATACAACAGCTCCAAACTAATGAGAAAAAAAAGAGAAAAATAGTACATTTTAAAATGACTGTCCTTACTCAAGTACTGTATAACCTTACAGTATGACAGTGATTTTAGTTGATTTATGGCATCCCTAAAACAAAAAGGTAAAGCGTAGTCATTTTAGTCATTTTTAGACTTTTTCCAGAGACAATCTCAACTCATTTTCACTGTCAAAATGTTGAGCATGCAGGTCAGAGGTCCCATGTCTATTTTGTTTAATGCTTTTCAAATAAGCGTTTGGCTGTAAAGCAACTTTAATAGATGCTTAAAATCAAAAACTTTACAGGCCACAAGAGGAGGAAAATATTTTACCATGACATACTAATACTTAGTAGATGACAGCACTTAGCTGATAATTTTGTATTATTGACATCCTTGTCAGTCTCGTCTCAAAATGTTCTAGCCGTAACTTACCAATGCATTTTTTTTTTTCAAAGAGATTCAGCTTTAACATTAACAGCTTGTACTTTACTTTGATACAGTGTCAAAGTCAAGGTAGCCATGTTTATACATGAAAAGGTAAAGTCACAATAAGGGGGAAATTCTCTGGCCAACAAAACTGAGTGATTAAAACTAATATGTACCACAAGGGGGAGCTGAAGAAGCATGGTTTCATGCTGAAGCGTTGGTGTGCATGTTAGTGTGCGGGGCCATGCTCGCAGATCATCAAAAAGACAAAATACTGAGGTGAACAGATCCAACAAAAAGTCCAAAATCCTCTCATTTTCGTACATTACACACATGTATGCACCACCAACTAACAGGAAATGTGTCAGCAAAGATAATGCATTTAAATTTGTGTTAATTTTCTTGACAAAAGATAACCTTGATTACATATGCGATTACCAGACAACTACTGCAGCCAAATAGAGACAAAATATTTGTTGTATTAAAGGCAACATAGGACCCTGGTAGGTTAATGGAGGTATGGAGTACACAGGGGGGTAATTGGGAGTGAAACACATAGACAGGGAGAAAGCAATGGATGGCTGGTCAGCGAAAGTAAGCTGTCAGGCCATCTGCCTGCTGGAACTGATGACACAGCGACTGCGAGACAGGAAGCCATTATACTGTCCTTGGTGGCTGAGCACTGAGCAAGCCCCCTCTGTGACGGGAACTGAGACATTCAGGGTCAGCTGACAGCCCTCGCCGACACAGTGACACAAATCAGCCACCAGATAGCAAGAATAGTAAATTGTGGTGTTATTATACAATACAGAGCTCACAATTTTCACAAGTAGGAAAAATTTATTTTTTCTGGGGCAGTTCAGCCAAGAAACACTGGCTCAGGGTTTCTTCTCTATACACATAAAGATACCTTATATAAACTCTAATGTCAAATTGAAAAGTATTTCAAGAAATGTGCTGAAAGTGCACAAAAATGACATTACAACTTGTCAAAATGGAAAAGTAGGTTAAGCGCAGGTGTTACTAATAGTATCTGTGATGTCTGCGTTCTGTTCATATCTCCCAGTAAGCCATCACAGTGTGACAGAGAGCCAGCATGAACAATACCTGGACCTTGAAACTGAAGAAGCTAAATGAAACTCCATTATTCACTGTACTCAGGTCAAAATATATACGTCCATGTTAGAGCATTTATACCGACCCGAGCCCATCCGGAGACGTCGGTACCAAGTTCTTTCACTGAAAATACAGTTTTAAATAAATAAATAAAATAAATAATATATGACATTAAGTGAAAACTGATAAAGAGATGGACCTACTGTTTGTGTTTGGGCTATACAAGTCCTGAGGTTTGATATTTATGTGATAACACTTCGAATGCAACACAGACGTTATTTGTTACTTTCCAGCTAACAAATAATGTAAGACCAATCACTATAACCTCATTGTTAAAGAAACATGATTAGCATTTGGTCTCACTTCAAACAGACAATTGACCTAAAGGGTCCTTAAATAGTTGCAAATTGTTAATATGCAAGTTGTTATAATAGTCAAACTAATAAGGAACTACAATGTGGAGAGAACTCAATTCTATCCACAAGTAATAAAAACTGTAATTGTTGCTAGTTGTGTCTTCTAAACAGTGAGATTGTGTTATGTTTGTCCAGAGTGTGTGTATTTGTGGAGATATATTTTGGCAGTAAAAACAGTCTTTGCAGAAAATAGGCGTGAGACGATATGAACATTTCATGTCACGATTATCCTCACCAAAATAGTTGCAATTCACAATATTGTCCCAATAATCATAAAAATATGCTTAAAACTCTTACAATGGCACTAAAACATACTTAAATCACTTGATCTTACATTTTGTTAAGAAAATAGTGTTGTGCTAACGGAAATGGGAGCTAGCACTAGAGTTGTTGAACACATTTCCAAACATCTGATTTAACTTTTATTGTAGGGGATACCATGGGCAAGCTGTGCAGTCAGCCATAGTGAGGAATTTGGAATGACTGAAAAGATGTGGGCTCCACCACTGCAGCAATTCAAAATAATGCGTAAACCTATACAAAGCGTTAGCGAGCTAGACAGCTTTTTCAAGTTATTTACGTCAGGATATTCATGAATAGCTGATTGTGGAAATTTAACACAATCAACTTATTGTAAGTATTTTTGTAGTGATCCACAATAATATCTTTAATTGTCCCATCCCATGCAGAGAATTGAGATATCTTCATATCAATAATGGTTGGATACACATGATTACAAGTTCAGTGACCACTTTCATCCTCTGGCTCCCCTCATTGAATGTGCCACGCTGTGTTTGTGTGTGTGTCATAAAGTGAAGAGACTTAACCTTTGCCCTGGTAGTGGGTCACTGTGCCTTGCTACTGTTAAGCTAAATGATAAGATAGACATGATCTCATAGCTGCCCAGCTTTCCTGTCAAATTTTTCCACTCTACAGAAAACAGCAAACAAACATCTGCAAGCTTTAAACAGACTGACACACTTTTGCTGTTTCGAAATGTGTACTCTTTGACCCACTTTTCTTGTCGGTTTTGTCCCATTCTCTTGCCAGACTTTTTATGTCTTTACAGGATTGTTTGTATACTCAAACACTGTTTTTTTTTCATGTGTGGTCACATGTAATTATAGCAGTGTGTCCACCTTTATTTACTGTAATTTTTTGTTTTATCACTTTGAGTACATTTTACTATAACACTGAAAATGTCTTTTTTTGCCTTGACACTACTCCTTTCCTGCCACCCTTTAGTGTCAGTTTGTATATTTCCAAAACAGTCAAGACAGTTACTGGAAGAGATTAAGCACATAGTTATCCTGCACACACTATGAATCATGATGTTTACCAGATAAACTGACTGGAAATGAACGGGATACACATGGTATGACGTCGGCGGTGGTATTGTGGTTAATACCATAAAAAAAGGGAGGGAGAGAGAGCAATTAACAAATGCTACAGGTTGCCTGGGTGTGCCAGGGTTATGATTTTACTATTGTTGGAAGTCGGACTAGATGGGTCAACTCATGTGAAACAGCAGGTCAAGTGTGACTAAAGTGGGTTTACGGTACAGTCTACATCACAACTGATAAAAGGGGACATAAAGCTTTTCACATGGAGCACATGCAGCATACAGATAAAAGCTGACTCTGAGAAATGCACACCAAGAAAGCACCAAACATTTTAAATGTCAGGATGAACTTTTGCAGGATGTAGGGCGGATGCCTGGTTACAGATTGGCATGGTTGGAGAGATAACACTGTGCATGCTCCATAAAGGCATTGTATCTGTCATGACATTTACTTACTACTAGATATTGGAGAATAAAAGATCTTATCATGAATCATGATAAAACCCTCAGGATAAGTTAATCTTGGTGAATTTCTATTATCTTGATACCATGAACTAGGATAATCATGAATGTCCTCTCACGAATAACTTAAAAAGTTGTCTAGCTTTATAACAGAAAGATCTATATAGATTTCTAGATTATTTTGAAATGCCACAAGGGTGGAGCCCACATCTTTTCAGTCATTCCAAAAACATAGGCCTGTCACCATGGTCAGCCATAGCCTAGGTATCCCACGCAACAAAGTGAAATCAGATGTGTGTAGATGCATTCAACATCTCCGTTAGCACAATATTCTTACTTAACATAATGTAAGGTCTAGTGATTTTAGTATGTTTTAGTGCCATTTTAAGCATTTTAAACATATTTTGATGACAATCGGGATAAAATCTATATACTATTATATATATTGTAATTATTTTTATGTGGATAATCGTCAATAATTTGATAAAAAGAAATTAGTGAAAGCCAATCACAATTTCTTGAAGCCAAAGGGGACGTCTTCAAAAGAGGACTGCAGCAGTAACCGGGCTTCATGGCATACTTCCATCCAGCCATGTGAAATTATACATTAGCAAAAACTCCTTCTTTTTCATTCCTTTAAAAAGGTTCATTATAACTAATAACAATAATAATAATAATAACAATAATAATAATAATAGTAATGCAATCATTGTGTAATACCGCATACAGTGAGAAGTACATTTTTCTGAGACGGTTATCGTACCTTGAAAACCTCATATTGTTTCATATTGATATTCAATTTAACTTCACATAAGACAAAGACTAGCAGGAAATCCTCACGATAAAGAAGCTTGAACTTGGGAATAACAGGTAATAATTGCTTGAATTAAATGTAAAAAATGAGTACGGACTCAAAGTTGTTGTTGTTGTTGTCCACTGACTTAACATTACCAATTAATAATTTCAGCTGCTCTTCCGTCACTTGACTGATCGATTAATCAACCAATCAGTTCAGGTCTTATTTGAGATTAATTTCTGATTGGCTGGTCGGTCAGTTAGTTGCCTGGCAATAGTTTTAGCACCATCGTAAATCAGTGTACTGAGTTCATCGAGTCATATAAGTTAACAGGTAACCATGGCAATTGGGTTCCATGTTTCTTAGTAATCACAGGCTAACATTAAACTACAGTAACGTTATAACTTGGATAATGGTAATTGACATTGTTAAAACACGATAATACACTCCAAAATATCTTATATATATATATATATATATATATATATATGTATATTTTTTTTTTATTTTTTTTTTTTTAACAGACTCTGAATGAAGCTTAGCTGCCTTCTTCGTCACAGGATATTTCTATTTTAGCTAGTTTTAGGTTGACGTTAAATAGACAACTAGCTTAACATTACAGCTAACTGTAACATTAGCTAATTGGCAGTGGCCCCTCAGCTGGACCCCTGACCCTGTTACTTAGCACACTTTTGCCAAGATACTCTTTGAGGTATTAACCTCCTAACCACGACTTACCTGGTTAAATTTTCTATCTCTGCAGGTATACTTTTCAGTCTGTTTCCGCCGAGGGAGAGCGACTGCAGACGCCACAGTTTCATACACTGAAGTGGGATCTCCTCAAACCGGTTCCCACTGAAGTTCAACACCTCCAGCTGCAGAGAGCCGAACTCTTTGGGCAGCGAGAACTCGTCCAGACGGTTGTTCTTGGCTATCAGCGTCCTCAGCCTGGTCAGCCGTGTAATGCCCTCACAGATGGCCGACAGTCCGTTGTTGCTGATGTCCAAAAACTCGAGGTTGCAGAAAAGGCTGACCGACGAGGGGAGCGAGGCCAGCCGGTTGTAGTTCAGGTAGAGCTGCCTGGTGTCCCTTTTCCTCTCGTCGCTGACACTGTCAACGTCCAAAGTGTTCAGATTCAACCGGGAGAAGTCGAGCACGGTGTCGCCCGCCGCCGCTGCCCCTTCGTGAATCTCCATTTTAGCGATTTTAGCGTGAATTTAAACTCTGAACAAAGTCCTTGCAGAAGTTTTTGCTGTAGGCTGAACGCCCCCGTAAAGCGCGAGCTAGCTCCAGGGCCTGTCTGTATTCAACATGGAGAAGGGGAAGACTTCTACACACCGAACCGGAACATTTAACCACATCTCTAGTGAAAATCTAGGTCACTAATTTAGTGCTGAGGACAAGCTGCTATCGCTACATGTCACTACATTGATTGCAATATAGTGATTGGCGCTCTCCTCCAATGTAGCAGTTCTTTGACGGGAGTGTTTGCTCTCGTGTAAAGAGATTGGCTAATTCTCGAGGCAAGCCCCGCCCACACACGCATTGATTGGCTGTTCTCCCAATCTGTCATATTACAAGAGTGTAAATTAAAGGATTTGGCAACAAGTTTATTGAACTTTATAATCATTTTATAGCGGTACGGTGAATTACTGTGAGTAATTGTGAGGGTTATTTATTTATTTTAGTCTTAGATTTGCAACAACGGATGAATGGTGTCCGCCGATCCATCATGCAACATGCCCAGTTCAGTCTGTCATTATGCAATACCCCTCTTCTGTTACATTATGCAATACTCTGCTGACTTGGACGTGTATAGAATGAGAAGAAGGTACAGGATAATTGGGTTCCTCCCACTGTAGTCAGATCTATTCATATGACTGTCACAGCTCTATTCTGTTCATGTTACTTCACGAGGTGAATGAAAAATCTAGAAGTGGGGAGTCAGATATATTTAGGTACTGTATATGGACATTTTTAGGAACTGGTTCTGACTGCTGTAGTTACTAGTTATTGTGTAGACTAAGGTTTTAGAATCAAAATATGGCGTTTACTCATAAGATATGATGAATTGGCCCTGACATTATCCCAACAAAGTATTTTTCATAGATCAAGTATGTAAAGGTATCCATATTTTACATTTTTTCAAACAACATTTCAAAGTGCTTCACAATAAAAATCAGCTATCTCAGTATTAATTGTCAAAGACCTGGAGCAATTTTGGTGGCGCCTGACTCTCCTGTATTTATTTCTATTCTATAAGTCAACATACACAAGTGCCAAACATCGTACAACATACACACCACAAGTCCCCATGTAACACGTTCTTTGTAGAAAAAATGGGTGTCAAAAATGTTGTGTTTTTATTATTCTGGACTCAGACAGAACCTCAGGAAGTTCATTTTTTTAAATTTAAAAAGTCTTGCTTGGATGTTTTAGACTTCCATATGAAGTTTTGTCTACATCTGACCTTTCCTAAGCAAGTTACAGCCATTTATTATAATATTATCCAGTGAAAAAAAGTGTAATCCTTTAATTCATTGACTGGCCATGTAGGTGTGTCCAATAAAGTTCACAGGAATAAAAGGGGAAGGTTGCCCAGTCATTACAGAGGACACTAAAGAAAAAGGGACTTTTTTACCTGAAAAATACAATATACATTGACCATGAACGACAAAAGTATATATAGTATAGTATATATATATATATATATATATATATATATATATATATATATATATATATATATATATATATATATATATATTATGTATATATATTGTTTTAGATTTTGGGTATCATATCGTGATATGGATGGCATAAGTGATGTCTTTTCCTGGATTTAAAGGCTGCATTACAGTGAATTGATGCAATTTTCTGAACTAACCAGACTATTCTACTTGTTCTAATACTTTGGCTGTATCCTCTTAGTCATTATATCCACGTTACTGGTAATTATTTATCAAAAATCTCATTGTGTTATTATCATTTTGTCATATTTATAGTGTCAATATTGCCATACAAAGGCCAATCTCAGATTGATTTTGTCACCCAGTCCTAGCTTTTATAAAGTGTATCAAGATGTATATTGTGTATTGTTATATAGCCTAAAAATATTGCAACATTATTTTAAGACTGGCAGCCACATGAGAGAGTTTAACAGTGAAGTAACGGGTCCCCCATGCTTTGTATTTGTTGGATCATCAAACAGTTACTTATATTACTCTCCAATGGAAACTTAACCTTTCCTTTACTCACAATATTTGAAATTGAAATTTGGCAGATACAAGCACACACACACATACAAAGTGACAAAGCTGTGTTGTGGTGTATGGGCTTTATTGGCATACATACCTTACAGTCTCTGCACTTTTAGTGGAGTATAAAGATTTTGCTTGAACTAGTAATGCAACTTTCACACAGACATGTATCAGGGATAGAGTCACAAAGCACTATTTCACTGCTAAACTTCAGCGAAGCACACTCATTCGTCCCATGCCGTGTGGCATAATAGCAGGCAAAGGTAGAGACCTTTAGTTATTGCAGGTCTAAGGCACTGATTTTATATTGTCAAACCTCCCAATTTAGATACAGGATTTTAACAAATAGACACATTTAACAAACAAAACTACTCTCAGCATCACACTTTCATAGCACACACACACACAAAATCACGCATCCACACGCACACTCAGTTTAAATGCACCCAGTTATTGATGCGTCTACGCTACTTTAGCTGACAGTGAGGCTAGTCCTTCTGTTAGAGTGATTTTGAAAGCACAGGTATAGTGTTGTTGCTGGGTCCAGAGTAATGTTTTACCTGGAGGATTTTGCACATCATTCAAACATCAAGACTTTGGTTTCAGTATTCACCATGCTATGTTCAGATCAGGTCTCGCCTGGGTGAGAGAAGATGGACCGCTATGTCTTCATCTCGGAAATGTAAGACGGAGAAATGAAAAGCACCAGAGAGACTTGCCTGAGCATAACACGGGAACAAGATTAAATTCCAACTCAAGCCAATAACATACTGTACATAGAAGCAAACGTTTTTGCAGCACAATGATTACTTCAGCGGTAAGATATAAACAAATTTCAGGCTTGTGATAAACGAAAGCCGAAGAAAGCGAGAGAAAAATAAAGAGAAGTGCATCGGTCAAGTAGTGGCCTACTGTGGCAGTTCTACATGGCAACAAAATCACTGTAGCTTTATGCTCTTATCCCAGCTTCTCTAACCAACATCCTGACCATAAAAACCTATGACGATGTTGAGAAACATGCAGCACCTGGTGTCAAGTGGTCAGCTTTGTCTGTACTCCCACGCCTCCCTCATCTCAACAGCTGGATTCACTGAGCTCCTAACCTCACCCCTTCTCAAACAATGACTTCCATATTCCAAAACAGTGACAACTTGACAGTTTTTTTCTCATAGTAACTGTAAAAATATAAGGATTGTAGTAAAAATAGCCCCAGGACTAGTGTAGAGGCGCAATAATACAATCAAATATGACAGTACTGAACATGAGGGAATCCTATGATACTCCTTGATTTCCCCTGAATCTAACAAACATCAACACAAACACTTAAACAATGTAAAAAAAAAAAAAAAAAAGTATAATAATTAACATAGCAGAGAAACATGAAAAAGTCAGTTCAACAACAACAACACATGGCCGCAAGGTAAATCAAGTATGGAGGAAGGGTGATGACGTGCATCCTCTCCGTCACTGCGTCCTTATTTAGGCCTCCTTTGTGCTGCTCTTCATCTTCTCAACGGTTTCCTGTATTTACACAAAGAAAAACAGAAAAATGACATTTAGTGTATCATTTAACACAATGAGTAATTAATGATGTGGGTACATATTTGAATAAGCATCTATACGCTTATTTTTCTCTCTTAAACGCACAGTATGTAATTTCTATCGGCGTCACAATCAAGAGCTCGACACCAATGTACTGAACAAAGACGTAGTGATGATGATGATATTGTGAAGCAGTGTGGGATCATGGGAACTGTTGTTTTCATTGTTATACAACGACCATTGCTGATAGAAATCTATCTGACGTGACTCAAAATGTTTCGCGGACAAGGTAATGCTTTAACGTTTATTCACATTACGTTTAGTCATGCTCGCTGACTATCTTGCTCACTCTGCTGTGTCATCTGGTGTTTCTGTGGAATTTGTAGCAACTAGAGGGAATAAAGGGGATATGATGCCATTGTCAGGCGACCAAATGAAGGTCTAGTCATTTTTAGACAATTTGAAGTGGAGATGTTACATATTGTACCTTTAACATTTTTGGAAGTACGCATATCACTGTCAAAACAACACTGTATTTTGAAGTAAGGTCGTCGTGACTGAAATGAGTGTACAGCTGGTTACACCAAACTTGTACCCACAGAGCCACATTTGTTTACAGTGGCATTATAAGCTGCCCTTCTGGAGTATATGACCTTGCTGACTCAGCCATGGCCTCAAGCCAGAGCTCTCGTTCTACCTTGTGAGCCTCGCGCTCTCACACACACATAAGCAGCATTCCATTATGTCCTCAGTGAGCTGACAGTAACACCAAATCCCTTTTTTAGACATTTTTGTCGCCAAGTGTTTCCATCAATGTTAAGTAAGTAGGTACGTCACCAGTGTAGCATTGAAGTCCTATAATAAACTGGACAAAAATCAAAATCGATGCAGCAGACCAGAGATAATGTCTTTTTTTTTTTTTTTTTTTTTTTCTCCACACATTCTTCCTCCTTGTCAAAATCTGGTGCCTGCATTACACACAATGCAACTCAACAGCCATCAGCTCAGTCTGATGCAATCTACTGTACGGGGGGGGGGAGAGACCTACAACATGGAAAAGTGCAATGGAACAGCGATCCAACTGGGAAAGATCCACGAAGCCTGACTTGACCGACATTAATACGACATCACAGCAGTTGCCGGCGCACATAGTGAACAATAACCTTTTATCTTTTGATCACGTTCGTGAAACCTGCTGTAACAACTTTGGAGCTGCCGTTTTCATTTCCATTTAGTTAATTTGTGCTGGAAACAAGTCCTGTGAGCATGTTGCGCAAGCCTACTCCTCCTGTCACTTTTTAAGTGCCCTAATCTGTTATATCATCTGCTGTGTTGATTGTAAAGTTCACAGACTTGCCATTCATTCATTCAAACAATCATTTGCAGCATCCATGTTTTCCCGAGCAGATACACTTGGGCACATTGAAATTGGAAATAGGGAATACAGACTTCCGATTTTTTTTTCTTTAGCCCCAACTGATGCTGACTCAATTGACATTACTTTATCAATTTATCCAGCTTTGCAAAGCTCCCTTTGGAGCCACAACAGACTTTATAAAACTATTTTTTTTCACATATGCAGGAGACCTGTAAACAGATTTTGTGTAAAATTGGTGTTCCCCTTTAACACAGCTGGATAATGCTGGCTTTCTTCATTCCAGCAGTGTATAGTCAGCTGGTTGATATTCACTCTTAGGAATAACTACAGTAACTATATAACTTTTTATAACTATCTTCCACAGTAAATCATGACGGCATCCCTACCCATCAACAGCTTCTAATAAAAAGTAAAATGTTGGAGATCATTTAGCTCTTTTTTTTCTCTGCCATCTGCCCTCTGTTTTATACCCGTGCCCATTTCATAGTTTTATCGATCTAATTTAGAAAACATTTCTTTATTTCACAGCTTTTGATTTACTGTTCCACTTTTCAAGCCAGGCGTCATAAAACCGCTGATACGCCGGCTCGCTGAGCTGTGTTGGGTTGGTACACAGTCACATAAAAATTTACACCTACCAATTCCTCTGTGAATTGTTTTGTGCTGGCTGAGCAGTTTGATTCCAAATGCTCTTAGTCCAGAAACACATTGTGAGTAATCAAGGTTATATCGTACAGGAATCTCAGAGCAAGCACTTGGGTTACGGCTCATGTCAGTGAAAGTTCATGGCCCTTATAACCAAGTGGAAGCCTATGAGGATAGGGCAACAATGGCGCTTTGACAAACACTTTGTCCACGTCTTGATATGAGTCATTTCATTACATTTTTCTGTTGTTTACAGGGGTTTCTCCGATTGCAAAGACAGACCTGGTGCTTGTTGAGCTCAGCCACACGGAGGTTCCACTCCTCCTCAGTCATCTCTGCCCCGGCGTCTGTTGACTCATCCACAGCTGCTGTTTTATCTGGACAGGTAAAATAATAGCCAAAAATGTTCACAAGGCATTTGTGAGTTAATTAAGATGATTAAAAGAATAAATAGCATATAGATCATCTCCGCGACGTTAACTTACCAGTGCAAGTCATAGCAGTGCACACCCAGTTGCCACATGCACACACACAGCGGTTACACTCGACCTGGGTCTCTGCTCCATCCTCATATGTCTCATCCTCCAAGGCACATTCTGCAGAAAAGACGCACGACAAACTTTTTCAGCCAAGAGCGCAGATAATATACTGCAGCAGAACGATAATAGAAGCAGCATTGCACTGTAATCAATTCATGTCAGCATTTCAAAATGCCACATAATTCATCCAGTATCTTAATTTTAAAGTCACATGCCTTTGGCTAGTTTCAGCTCACTAATGAAAAGTCAGCAAAATTTGCCAACACCCACGCTGTGCAGAACTTGTGAAGCATGTGTGTTGGACGTTAAAATAAATAAATAAATTTGAGACATTTTTAAAAACTTTCAAGATGCGTGACATACACTGGGCATGCTTTGTGTATTTGTGTAAATTCCAGATTGTGTGTGTGTGTGTGTGTGTGTGTGTGTGTGTGTGTGTGTGTATCCTTGAGTCTAGTAAAGGCAGGGTTCACTGCTCCAGAGTGAATGTTATTTTTCTCTCTGCTTCCTGTGAACTTTATCCCAGTTATATATCAACGCCAGATGACTGAGCAGACTGAAGTGACCCCCACAAAAAAAAACAGCAGCAATCTGAAGCTCATTTCCACAGTTGGCTGTGTGTCAGGACTGTCTGACTAAGCTCATTTCAATGCATCCGTATACTATCAGTGTCACATTACATATACAAACTATTCCTTTAAGCTCACTCTTCTCTGGTGGATTGAAGCCAGGCTTCAGGCAGTTGAGGAACTCATCAAAGCTCAGCTTCCAGTCGGCGTTCTCATCAGAGAGCTCGATGAGGGCATCGACACACAGGCTCCTGGGAAGCACAAACATACATGCAAACACAGAATAAATATTAGCTGCTGTATGCAGTGACAACAGAGAAAACAAGCACACAGACGAAATGATAATTAGTTTAGAGGGTCTAATTCCATAGAGCACAGTTGTTTATGCCAGTGCGGGCTCCCACTGGAAGCCTTCAGAAAAGTTTGCACTGGCTAGATAAGGTTCGATGACTTTTCCGTGCACCTTAAAATAGCACAGTGGCACACAGATATGGATCTGCATGTGCAAGCATTGCCACAGAAGCAAATAGAAGACTACAAATTTGGAGGGTGAAAGAATTAAAAAGAACTCAAATACTTATAAGCATACAAAACCACAAAAACACTGACCTGAGCAGCTTGTTGCTCTCCTGGTCTACGTAGGACTGCAGCTCCACAACCGACTCATTCTGCTGGATGAATTTGAGCAGCTCTGAGGAGTCCAGCTGAGCATCACCGTTGTCATACGACTGCAGGAACAGGGACAACAATCAATTTGTGAAAATACAGAATTACTCTGAAAGAAATCATTGGTGTTTTTTTAAACTGGTTGGTCTGGGCTGACAGTGAATTTGCAGCCACAACCACAAATATTACCAAGAGAGCACTGTTTGCCATGAAAGAACACTATGTCAATAAGTGATTTCAATTTGACACGAGCACATCGAGTACCTGCTCTACTTACAGCGTGTACTCATGTTGTAATATTTTTGAAATGGGGTTGGAGGAGAAATGGGTGTAAGAGCATGAAAAATCTATTCACGCAAGTTTAGGCACTCGTGTTAATACGAATGCTCACACTGAATTAATCAGAGCTGCTTGTCAACTTACACGCTCTGTAATGCTGTCTCTTTCAAGGGCTTTTGAAATAGTTTGGCGGTAATGGTGGTGGACTTGTCAGATGACTAAAGAGCCATTAAATGACCGTGTGGTGTGTTTGTGGAAGACAGTTGAACTGAAAACATTCATGAGAGGATAAATAAAGTATGTGCTGGGCAAGGCCAGAGAAATAAATACTGCTGTTTAAACAAGTCTTCTGCTTTAATGCCGTTCAAGGCAGGGGTCCGGAGATCCTCATTAAACTGAATTATGACCATCAGCTGACACGCTTGAAAGATCTGTCACATGAATAATTAGGCACAGTCTGAGGCGGCTTTAAGGATCAGGGTGGTTAGAGGAGGCCCACACGGATAAATAAACCAGAGTATTCTGTACAGAGAATGGTGTGGGAGCGATAGCGTGCATTAATAGAGAACCAGGTCCATTTCTGTCTTCTATGGAAAGAAGCCCACCTTGAAGTACTTGAGCAGGATGTCTGAGAAGTTGGATCCCTTGACAAACCAGCCGTCTGGGACGACCTCAGTCTGCAGCCACTGGATCACGCGACTCCTCAGCTCGTTGCGGTCAGCAGCGTAGCACACCACTGCAGGGGCGGGAACATTTCCAAGGGTCAACAGCATTAATTAATAATCTATCTCTCTATCTTGCAAGCTATTTCACAACTGATACCTGTCCTTTTGTGAATGCATACGTCAGTATTACCATGTTCATTATGTCCTTTCCATTCGACCATAAAATACAGTTAACTGCACAGACATAATAGATCTCAATCCCAGACCTAGCTTAACCCATCTGTGAACCATGGACTAATTCAAAAAATTGCTCTGAATTTAAACGATTTAAAGTCATATTGGTAACATTTTTATGTGGAAAAATCGTTTAAAAAAATCTTTTTCCTTACAAAAATTATCTTGATTCATCACCAATAATTTTAAAATGCTTGTCAGGTCCAAAATGATTGTTTTGTTTATCTCTGTAAGAATTCTGATGGTTGGTTCCAGCTTCTAACAGGCTTTGTGAGCCAATTGTATGACGCCGTTGGTATCATGTAGTATGTGTGTTTAGTCAGCATCAAGAGTCTTAGTTTTAGTCATAGTTGCCAGTTTGTGTAAAAAAGACGTAAAAATGGCTGAGTTCTACAGAACGCGCCCAGCGTACTGTACTGGCCAAACCTTAGCTAGCTAGCATTGTTAACAAGCATTAGCAGCATTAGCTAGTTCCACAAAGTGGCAACCACTTGAGGGGACAGATGATTACAACAACAGCGGTGTTGTGATGTGAACGCAATGGTAGAGGGGAGATGGAAAGCCACATTTAGTGGCTGAATGTTATCAATAACACCTTTATTATTATATAATTAACATCAATGGAGTTTTTTCTTATGGCAGTAAAATTATGAACACTTTAAGTCCTCAAAACATAAATTCATAAATACAGTTTAAATGAAAAACATCAAAGCCTGCACACACACACACATGCACACAAACTCACCTGGGCTGGCAGCAGCCTGCTCTGATTTCTTCTCTAAAGATTAAAGAAGAGAGAAAGCATTGGAACATTTGAGGCCAAAAAAAAGAAAAATCAATTGCACAGCACTGACTTGATTGAGATTGATGGAAATGAACCTGGCTGTCACTCAACACTTGGGCAAAGGTCTGTCAAGAAGAAGGTGTGATATAACCACTTTCTGTGTCTACCTTTCCTGCCACAGCTCTGATCAATGTCCAGCTGAGCGGGGACACAAAGAGCGCGACATCACCGAGTGTGAGCAGTGAAAGTTCACTCAAGATAAGATGCTAATATTAGATGCATTAATAGATAAGTCAAGGCCATCAACTCGGTCACCTCGCGTATCAGCTCCATGGGCTTGTTCAGAGATCACCTGCTAATCAGCTCAATTAGCTATATGAGGATTATCAGCACTTGAACCAGGTGACACCAGTTTGTCAAGGTGAGCCAAACGATGCTTTTTGAACCCCTATGTTACACCTCCAAATTTAGGGAGTTTTTAAGATGCTCAATCTTATACTTAACAAAGTGTGGTCTGAGGAAAAATGGTTGAGGGTCAGTAGAAAGTCTTGTTGATTTCATTGAGTTCTATACAGTTAACTAATATCATTTCTTTTCTTAAAAGAAAAAGAGAGCACTGGTTTTGGATCGGGCTCAATATTGGCAGACGCCCTGAGTTAAGGTATCGGAATCAGTATCAGGAGAGAAAAACTTGGATCGCTGCATCCCTCCTTAGCAACACCCACATATGCTCACCAATAAAGTGTTGTGGTCTATTGTGTCTGTGTTGCTGCTGCACTGAATCACACAGTTTCAGTAAGCAATCAGAATCAGACAGCAGTAGCATAACAAGGGTGAAGGCTATTTTTAACCTCATCCTGCCAAAGTTTTTCAGAGACACAGTAACCACAGAGAGTTTCGCAAGTCTTCAACTTAGCTAGGATCACAGTGTAAACATGTTAAAAATTTCCAGGGAGGGAAACGAGAAGTTGTTAAAGTTCAATTTGTGGTCAGATTGTGACATCCTGTGTTGCTGCTGCTCGTACCCTGGCAGTGTCCATCGTGGGCCACCTGGATCTTCAAGCCAGTCAGACAGGCATCCCTGTGGAGCTCACAGTGGTTCCTGTAGGTCTTACCATTGCTGCCACACACTGACCTCTTGTGGGGCTTACAGCTCTGAAAAGAGAGGAAGAAAAAAACATGACTATGAGGTGAAAGCTAGGGGGTAAATTTCTACACAGAAGTCGTTTTTTATTTACATTCCTACTTCTTCTTTCGTCCCTGCGGAGCCGACACTCACCTCTATACACAGACAGCTGGGCTCCCCCTTCTCGTTCACGGCACACTCTCTGCCGGCCCCACAGAACACGTTGGCACACACTTTGCTCTTGCTCTGCTGCTCCTGAAAGAAAGGAGACACGTTGTTGGCACTTCGGTATACTCTCAGAGTCTACAGGTTTCACACACATGGCGGCGCTGTTCCCTTATTAACAGGCCCATTCGAATGCGCTGCGAAGGCGGGGATTCTACATTCACATTAAACCACGTTTAATCACACTCGATCGTCTTTCACGAGCCCCAGAGAGACGGCTTCCTCTTCACTATGAGAATCTCTCCCCGGATGACATCCAAACAAAGCCGCTCTGATTTTGCACCTTTGTTCGTTGGTAAAGCAACTTATCACAAAAACATCTTCACAGATTTCAAAGGAGTTTAGTTGAAAGTTGGGCCAAGGGCAAAGGATTAATGACTGGCCTAGTTTGTGTTTCCATTTGAAGTTGTTTTTCTCTTCCAACGCCTGAACTGTGAAATACAAAATTACTTTTCTGTCATCACCTTTTCCACCACCACTATGTAACATTTGGAGAAGAAATTCAAATTCAGAAATGTAACATTTATAATATCAATGAGGTTATAATACAAACTCAGAAATATTTATCTTTTCCATCACTGAATAAACAAGCTGTTCTCAGAGGAAAATGAGATCCGCAGAACACTGTTTGTTTATATTTGGTGGACCCTGCCACCTTTCTAGCTTCAAAGTAAAACAGTATGAAATTGTGTTGTCCTTCAAGGTCAGTTTTTTGTTTTATTCATTCATGAAAACAAAGAGAGTTTGTTTATTTAGTTTGTTTAGGCATAAAAAAATCAGCCAATCAAGATCTTTCTCTTCTTCCCCAAAACTACATAGTGCACCTTTAACATGTCTGGATAACTCAGAATACAGCTGTAAGTGTGGCCTAAACCGCTTCATGAACGCACCAGATTTCAATTTCACATCAACTCTGAGCCATCCTGCAAAGTCTGATGACGCCCCTCTAGGTGGCGCTACCTCACCAACATGATAAACAACTCTGTGGTCACGATTCTGACCCATCATTTTTCACATTTCATCCTCCTGCAAAGTCCTTAAACTCTTGGGCGTGACTCTGACATTCTCCTAAAACTATTGCTCCAACCTCTAAGTCAGCAGGATCACTGTGTGTTTATCTTTCGGATCTGGATCAAGATGCAGTTTTTCAACATTTCTGTCGTTAAAATCACAAATTCAGACAAGTATGCTTCCAAATCGCTGCTCTTCAACACACCTATTTCATGTTCTCGTGTCTACACTGTGATCGAGGTCTCTGTAGACCCACTTACGTTTGCTAGTGGTTGCCATGCCAACGATGGCCATACTCAGCTGGAGAAGTGACAGCTGACCACACTCCACTTAGAAAGGAATGTAAATGGTGAAGCTAATGCCTCTAACGTCCATTAAACAAGGCAGTGCTCCAGATTACAACAGCTGTGGTGTTTACAACAGCGTTATCGGTGTGTGTGAGTGCTAAGGGAACACAGGATGAAGTCAGAGCCGCACAGGCGAGCAGGATAGGACTTTACTGGATGCCAACCAAACTGTAAGCTCAAAAATCCGCCTTCATTAAAATCAAATGTTTCTATCGTTTCTGTGTCAGTTCAACTTTCTTTTCTAGCAGATTCAGTCAGTCTCATTTTCTCTTGTTGACACTTTCATGCCTTTGTTTCTTTATCTTTTGTTTGTTTGTTAAAGGAGATTGCCGGTTTTGAGGCTTGCCAAAAAAAAAAAAAAAAAAGAAAGAAAAAAAAGATGAGTGCACTGGAGCTACAAACCAACCAATCACAGGATGCCAAGCGGAGCTCCGAGAGCTGCTTTATGACCCTCATTACCTCCTCCTTTCCCTATCTGTGTGTCTGTGTGTGTGTATACAGGGTGTTTCCACATCTGGAGTCTGAGCTGTGTTTTCCTTTGGGCCCATTCCCATGCTCTGAGAAATCTTTTCTCCTCCCTGCCTCTCTAGACTCCCCTCCTCCTCCATAAGCTGCTGTTTCCTGTAAGACCGAGACAGAAAGTTGGCCTTCTTGCGAATGAGCGCACGTGAGCTGGCTCCCAAGCTCCTGCGCGTGTGTTTGTGAGTACAGGTTCTGGTATGTAGGTTAAAACGAAGCAGGATTCTTGCGACCGAACTCTCATAAGCTCACTAATGATAGAATATAACAAGATGGATGCGGGGAGGTGGGGGGGTGGGGGGTGGGCAGTCACATGCGTGCATCGCAGTGGTGCAGCTTTTAACCTCAAAGCGGTGAGAGCAGAGGGATTGTAGGGTTTTGGTTCATTTCTATGCACGATTAAAAACACACACACACACACACTTGCACTCCAAAGTTGAGGTCATGGAAAATCTTCAAAGCGATCCCTGTGGCTTTGAGCATGTTGGACAATTCAGTTTGTTAGACACAGTTGGGCTAGGAGCCTGTTGAAACCTGTAGAAACCTTCAGTGAGAACATGAATAATGGATGGGCTGCTTAAATGAAACTGGTATAAACATAGAGCTCTGTCTGTCCACCTCTTCTCTCAGAGCACAACCAGCAGAGGATTCCTGACATTTAGCTAATGAACACAGAGGCACAGGGCTGTTTTTTTTTTTTTTCTCTTCTCCAGCTGATTCAAGTGGATTGTTGCTATGGTGAGAGCATGTGCAGGCTCCTGTTGTGGCGAGATCACAGAAGTGTCAATCAAGAGAGGCAAGTGGAACCAAGCCCCATAATGAGATCACAGCAGAGCCTGTTGTTCAGATTTTATGATTGACGTAGAGGGAAAATGGACGAAGCCACTGTAATGTCACCCAAACAACCTTCAACAAACCAGGGTAGTGACGCTGCCTCGATGTGGTCATAAATAATGTCTGCATGTAGCCTTCATGGAGTGAGCAGACATGTCCCATTACATGCACAATGGGTCATTTACATTTACGTTCAGGTCCTGGTTTTGAGTTTTAATTTTTAACCTGGTTTTGATCTTAATTCAGGATATGATGTTTGCATGGAACCTAGAGAAAACTGGTTCTTAATGCTCATGTATACATTTAAATCCAGCTTTATCCAGGTTTGTGGTTATCTAACTTTGCACTCTTTCCTCTCATTCCTAGAGCTAGACCAATCATTTGGCAAAGCTGATATATTTGCAGATATTAGCTATTAAATCTTTGCTACTGGTGTAGACGTATATGTTGGCTAGTAAGTAGGGGTTGGCGGTCTCGTCGAAAATTATATCAAGATCTCAAGACCACGATCTAAATTGTGAAAAGCTTAATGTAGAGACAGACATAAAATAGCCAATGAATTTCTCCATTTGCACCATTGTGATAAAGATGGCTCCTCACCCGCCATACCATGGGCTATAACTCCTGTGGCATTGTTAGAGTGCTGCAGGATTCAGTCCTGGAAATCAGTTAGCACTTTTGTACCTCCGGTTCCCTTGTCTCAAAGTCAATGGGCTTTTTGAATGGGTTTTTCTTTAGATGCCTGAAATAAGGTTTGCCGTCAAGACAAGCTTAACATAATTAAGCTTTTTGCTCATAAAATACGTCAGTAATTATCCCACATGTGAGGTAAAAACATAAATTGCAGTTGCTAACAAGTGGCTAAATGAGACTACAGAGGCTGTTCGGGGACATTAAACATCATCACGCCGAACACGAGACTCGTCTACTCACTAGTCCGTCTTTACAGGTGGACTTCTGTTACAAACTGTTCTAACTCAGCTGGTGGTAATGTTAGCTTTCACTTCTGCTAATTTCATTTATGCTTCAAAAATCATGAAAAAAAATCCCAATTTGCAGTTTAACAAGAGGTTATGTGCCGCACTATTTCACGGCAGGAGCAGTGACTTCCTGGAGTCTCTGCTGGTCGCCTGGTGACCTCACAGTGATGTCAAACTTCGTCAAAAGTGTTAATTTGTTTCTAAAATGTTTTAGAGGAGTTGGTAGGTAGATTTTGTTAGATTTTGACAGAGCCAGACCAGCTGTTTCCCCCGCTTTTAGTCTAAATGCTAAGCTAAGCTAACTTCGTTAATACTATACAGTCATTAGTGGTATCGAGCCTCTCATCTTACTCTTGGCAAGAAGTTGTATAAGTAAAAAAAACTCACCTCAAAGCAGTTTTATGCCATGATGTTTACATGCCCAAAACAAAATCGGGATTCTGACTGGCACACTTGAGTGCATGTAAATACACTCATTAACCAAATCACTATCAGCGCAGACATTAAATGTACAAATGGACTCGGCACAAACAAAAACAAACACACCCACTGTGGGTGTCCTACTTAAATGATATCAATTTTTCATTGCAGCAGACAAACACTGCCTCATTTTCCTTCTCTCCCGTTTAAAAACAATCACTGGAGCCGGAGCGCTGATAAGTGACTGGTGAATCACAACTGACTAAACAGAGCCCCGTCATACAGTACTGCCTCAAGCATAAAACTGACTGTATATACACAATTCGCAGTTCATTTTTCCTCGACTCCAGCCCTCTTTGTCTTCCATTTTTTTCCTTTTTGTCAGGAGGTTAAATCATATAAAGGTTTTCAGGAGATTAAGAGATTTAACTGATATTTCTTAAAGCCCTCAGTGCGTAATTTTCATCTTCAAGTCTGGTGTACTTTCATTTCTGCTCTGCTGTAATTCTCTCTGTCTTTTGTCTTATTCCCGGTGCCATGCCCTTTTACGGGCTGCAAAAGACATGCCAGTGAGCCGAGACCAGCTATGCAGAGCTTGATGGAAGTCAGAGGAGGAAGGATGAGAGGAGGAAGCTGTGCAGGGAGTCTGACTATTAAAAAACAGGTAGATGGTGAAGATACAAGACGAGATGCTGTGCTGTGAAGTCAATTTCTCCCCTGCTACGTGTTGAATGGCTCCATGCTGAGGCAGAGAGGAGTTAAAGGGCAATGTATTTCTCGCTTCACATGTGAAAAAGTCTCTTTCAATTTCCACTGCCGGTGAGGACGCAGGCGGTACGAAAACAACACAGCTAAATCTGCACCCACTAACACATGAAAGACACATTAAGACCGTCTCTGTGCATGCCTTTCTGCATCTGTCGATACGCACAGCAGTATGAGTAATGGATCCTATCCGCCTTCGGCTGCATGTTTTGCGCATACGTGTTTTCAGTGTATGTGTGTGTGTGTATCTCGGTGATGCTCCATTGATCTAGGAGGCCAATCGATGCTTCTCTCCTGTGCGTGTCACTTTACAGCCACCGTGAATCCTATTCCCACAATGCACCCTGCCCCCTCATTAGCATAGAAAACATTGATTCAGGGACTGTAAACACCCTGTCCTGGATATGCCGACAGTGACAAACAGCATAATGGAAGTTACTTGAAAAAAATGTATGTGTTAATTGCTGAATTTAACCTTTCCGTTAATGATTTAAACAACGATATCAGTTGAATCAGCACTATCTGTTCATTGGGCACGCAGAGCTCCATTTAATGCAGTCCAATACGACAAGCCGGCATTAAATCCTTTTGGTATTGAGCTTTTCTTGAGAGATTCAGTGCTATGCTCATTGTAGAGGTTGTGCTTTATGGTGCTGTTGAATCGTTCCGCATTTCAAAACAGTGAAATGTTATTCCGCACGTGTTACATCAGCATGATGAGCTCAATAAGGATGTAAGGATTTGATGTTGGATTTATAGGATGTCTCTAGATTTATCGCGTAAACGGCCACCTCAGTGTCATTTCCCTCCTTGCCCCGAGGTAAGTCTGATGAATGTTTTTATGAGAAAAATATTATTCTGTTTGACAACTTGAAATATGAAAAAAAAATTATCTCTGAAGGGTACAAGTAATGATGTTTCTGCTCCTTTTGGTCACCAGTATACATTTCTTTATTAAAAAAAAGGCTTGGTTTTATTCTCAGACCCGATCTTCCCTCAGATTTGTTTGTCACAGCAAAAACTGTAACAAAAAAAATCTGATTAAAAACAACACTCTGAATGGATGCAGCTAATCGTGTTTTAATTTACTGGAAAAATGATGACTATTGAATCGAGAAAAACAAAAAGGGTAATGGAGTACGAGAATTAAAAACTGATGTTTTACTTGGCAACACACCCCCCACCCCAGGAATCATAGTTATTCATCAAAGAAATTATATCTCAGAACACATTAGGGAGCTTTAACAATGACGCTGACATGAACAGACGAGGCAGTGAAGTCGAGGAAGGCATTTAAGCTCCCAGCTGTGTCCTGAAGGCATCAATCTGTCTCCATTTAGAGACTTTTTAGCCATCTTTTATAATCAGCAACACCTAAAAATACAATTTTAAGAATAAACATTTCTTACATATGGTTGTCTTTTCAACTACTGGGACATGATGTACATATGAAGGCATTAAAGGAACAGTTAGACATTTTAGAGGACAGACGTAAAGACTGTGGGGCCAGTTTCCTCTCCTAACTCTCGGCGAAAACGCTCATGAACGTGTTTCCCAAATGTTTGGACAATTCTTTTGCGTTGTGTGCAGTTTTTGCATGTTGTACATGTAAAAACACACAGTAACCGTTATTTCTAAGGAGTTACGTGTTAGAAATGTCACGTTACTAAAAGCAGAACACCAATATTGGTTTCTTACCTACTGTTACTCCATTCCCTACACCGTGTACTTCTCTGCAGAGAATCTCAGACTGACAGATGGACGGACAAATGTGCGCACAGCAAGGCAACTTCACCCTCGCAACCTCATAATGCAACCCTGCTTTTCCAAGCTTGTTTCTAATTACAACGAGGTAAAATCACAGAGAAGGAAAAGAGGTGAAGGTGAGGGATGTAGACAAGAGACAGAATCAGGAGGCAGGGGGTTACATTCCTGAGCTATGTTGTGCCTCAGCTGGGGTCCGACAGAGTTCGTCTTGAGCCAAAATCTCCTCAGTATTTAGGTCAGAGAGGTGCCCCTGCTCTCCCCCTCTCCAGCATTTCCCTCTCTCCCTCTGTGTTGTCTCTCCAGCTCTGGATTGTCCAAAGCTCGTCAGCTTTCATGAAATGTGGGCTCACCGCCAGAAGCAGAAGAGGACAGGGAGGACTCAAATTGAACAGCTCGTCTCCTTCTGTCCACAAAGACCTCCCTCTCGCGTCTCTTTCCCTCGAACCAGGCCTTACCGGAGGAGAAGTGGAGCACAGCCAAAGAAGAACCACTCTTACTCCGCACACTGAACACTAACTATGAACCAGTTTCCTCCTTTAAGGAATTTATTTCACAAGGGGCGAAACATAACAGACCATCATCGGCTCCAGCTTTGAATCATCACAGAAGGCTGTAGCATTTGCCCTCAATAATTAAAGTGTCTCTATTCTTTTCTTCTCTCTGGATCTATTCAGCTGTATCTTCATACATATCAAATCAGGTTCAGTCTCATTTCTTCTCGCCTCTCGAGATTAGCCATACAGTAAAGTCTCCACTGAGAAACACACATCAAATCACTAAAATTACATGCTTCCTGTGAGCTGAGATGCCTGGTTAGTTCATGGGTTGATATGAGAATGAGTTGATAGTGGAACTGGCAGGATGTGTCCTTGGAATAACGAGGCCAAAGTAAGACTAATTTGAGCGCGTTATAAAGATAAGAGCTCTACGGGTGGTCTCGAACGCTCTCTGAGGGGCCAGGTCTGAGATTAAAACCTGCAGAAACAAAAAGGGACCCTCGCTATGGACCAGTTTAATCGGATCTGCCTGTTATTCCTCGCTCTGCTCTTGTTTCTTATTCAGTGTGAAAGGAATGCACCAACGGACAGGATGATGTCACCCCGGTCTGAAGCCTCTTATTTTACACCCACAAGGCCCTGTTGTTCAAGAGCTGAAATGCAACAACAACACCCTGGAAGAAACAAGAAGAAGAGGGAAGAAACAAAAACAAGAAGGATAGACAGAAAGAGCCAGAATGAAAGGAAGGAGGAGAGGAAAAACACAAGAGAAAGTTAGAGAGAAAGAGAGCGAGAGGCTAAAGAAAGGCAGGAAATAAGTCACGGTCTGGGCAGAGCCACATCTGCTAGCAGTTAAAACGTCACCGGAGAACATAAAATCCTATAAACACAGCACCACCCTCCTCTCCCTTGTGCACCCAGTTGACACGCCGAGACAAAAGTGTCCCCTGTCCCCACCACCAAACATAGGTATCCCACTTTTATCCATCCTGTCCTCTACTCCACACGTCTCTCTTGTCATCTTTTTCTGTAAAAAGCACCGATTTTGTCATCTATTACAACATAAATGTCTGTCTTTCTCTTAGTCTTGATCCAATAATTTTCCTCTAAGCCTTTGCTCTCTTTTTCTCTCCGTCCACTTTGCCACCTTTCTCCCCTTTCCCTCCCACCCCTGTTCTGTTCTGGGGCATTTTTTTCCACTGCCAGGAAATGGAGGGAGGGAGGGAGGGAGAAAGGAAAAGAGGAAGGGAGGGAGGGCCCATGCTAGGCTCCGGCCAGGGGAGTGAGTAGATTCCTTGCCCTCTTCTCTGCTCCCTCTTTGAGGCCAGTATTGGGGCTAATGACTGGAGCACGTTTGTAGAAGGAAAAAGGCTCATTTACAAATTGCAGGACGAACCTCAACCTTTATCATGTCAGACAGACATCCTCACAACTTAATCTGGGACACAGACCAGGTCTAATAAGCTCTAACTTATCTTATTTTCCCCTGCAGTTCATAAAAAAAGCTGCGATTTCAGGTTCAACTTTGACAAAAATCATAAGTGTGGATTCAATTTGAGCCAAAAACTATAAACTATTAATTCAACTATTTTGATGATTGTATTTCAATCATTTTCTCATTTCAGATTTTCAAGTGAGAAGATTTGTTGCAAGTTATTTGAAGATGCGACCTCAGGCGGGGAGATAATGGTCATTTTTTAACAATTTCTTTCCACATATACAGAGAGAAAGATGAATTGCTTAATCAAAAAGTATTCTGCAGATTCATCAATAATGAAAATACTCATTCTTTTCTGTTTCTATTGATCATAACTGTTGATCGTAACTGTCCAATCGTCTGTTTTCTTCTTCTACCTTGTATTTGGGCCAAGGATGTTCTGCTTTTCTTTTCATCTTCTCTTGTACACTTTTTCACCCACTTCAATGCACACTGAGGCAATGATATAAAACAAAATAACCTTGCCTGATCCAGCTCCATTTGCTAAAAAGAAGACGATGATACGCAGGAGAACGCTCAGAAAGGCCAGTAAGTGGATTTTTGAGCTCAGATAATTGTGTTACATATACTGTTCTCAAAGGTCAAGAAGGAAACAGAATGAATAAAATAGTTTGAGGATGAAAGCGTGTTAAATAAATGTGGTGAGCAGATTTATGCTTCCCAGAGGACCTGTGTCGAAAGATGTTTTTCTTCGACAAGAGTCTGATCTCTGTTGGTCAACGAACCAAGGCATGTGCACAAAACACAGGTTGTGGATGCAAATCAGTCTGTGCCGCACATGACAGGGAGTGCTGTTCACCTGTGACACATTTAAAAAATGTATTCAGGGAATACACAAAGAACCTGGTCCTGGTCTCTTTAAAATTAAAGTGTAGGGCTGCTACATGTGATTATTTTCTTTATTGATCAATCTGTGGCTTATTCCTCAATTAAAGGTCCAGTATGTAGGATGCAGTGGACCCACTCCCTCTGTAGGGAACATCTGGCTTTTGTCTTCGTTGGGAAAGGGTACAACTCCCTCATTCATTCCCGTGTCAAATGACTCTGCTGTAGTCACGTGTCTTTATCGGCTCCAGCTCCAATCAGCAGTGATGGAAACATGATACCCGGGGTGGACATGCTAATTTTCGCCCCACCCTTGATGAGGTTAAAGACGTTCGCGCCTGAATACTTTTGTATCTGTCTCCATTCAAGCACCTCTTCATTTGAAAGTTTGAAAGAGAGAAGGAAAGAAGTAAAAAAAAAAAAAAAGTTACTGCTGTAAGACTGTCACTGGCCTTCATCTAAGTACCCAATCAGTAAGGCAAACTTCTGCCAATGGGAAAGGAGTCGATCGCCTATTTTAAGCAGGTTGGACTACTTTTAAAAAACCTGCATATACATGCTAATTTTCTTGAAAACATTATATTGTATTAAAGCGCTCACTTGTAAAGTAACAAAAACACAATGATTCTTAATTTCAGGCAATTATGCACTAATGACAACATAATTATGAATATGAAAATTTGAAGTCCATCGTGTTAAAGCTGTAGGAGGAGTCTGAGAGCTAAATTCAAAATGGTCGACTTCCCTTTGGGTTTAGGCCATGGCACCAAGAGACTTTTTGTGGGTGTGATTCACATGTGTGCTGAATTTCATACATGTAAGTGAAAGTAGTCCCGGGGCCCGCATTTGGCCATATGGCCAAGGCCATTGCAAAAAACCAATAAAGTACTTAAACTTCCACTACATTTGAATTTTGAGTAAAGTTTCATGACTTTTTGAGCATGTTTAGAAAGAAAGAAAGAAAGAAAGAAAGAAAGAAAGAAAGAAAAAATTCCTTGCATTTCTAATTATATTCCATTTCAGCCAATCGATCCTCCTGAATCCTACACACTGGACCTTTAATTTACTATAAAATGTCAGAGAATAACAGAAAATGTTCTCCAAAACCTACATTTAATCAGTTTATTGTTAACATAACACATGTACTGTACTTCATGCTACTTTGTACTTTCCCCACTACATTCATTTAACAGCTGGAGTTCCTGTCAGCCTACTCTACAGATTACAATTTTTGATGACAGCCTTTAGTTTGGCTTTTAACACATCTGAAGTGCATTCAATTTGTTCAGTCAACCACTTTAGAGTTAAAACTGTGTAAATGAGCCACTTTTAAGCTGTAGCAGTTGTCAAGGCTTTCTGGTTAATGGTGAAAGAATTCAACAATCGCACCTGGAGAGAACAATGGCAGCCAGTTAATCACTCATCTGACAGCAAACTGTATTTCAGACACAAGGCCCGATCTGAAGGTGCGTCCCCTACACAGGACGATCTCTGATGGAAATGAAACGGGTCGTATTAGGTTGTTTTTTGTCAATTAACTTCCTTTTTAACATGTCGGGCTAATGATGTTGATTCAGTGCTTTTGACTGTGAGCTAGCAAGCATAAAACAAAGGGGAAACTGTTGGCATCACTGAGTCTTTTCCCGAGTGAACTTATTTGCGCCTCGCCACCTATACGTGCCTTTAACTTTTAGCATGCATGAGTAAGTCAGTATTTTACATATTCATTATCTCTTGCTCACAAGCCCTTTGAGTCGTGCTGCTCTTTGTCTTTGTGCGCTCGTGTTAATTCATGTGTGCAGCGCCTTTGAGTGCACGGTGCCGGTAATGATAAGATACAGCTGGTAAGCTAAATGAGGACTCCTTTTAAGCCAAGCCAAGAGTGAAGAGAACACACTGCAGGGACATGAAACACAGCACACACACCCCCTGTTTCTTCCTCTCAACCCCCTCACTACACCGCCAAGTCTTACCTCACCCACAATCTCCCCCTGCTATAATTGCATGACTGTGGCTCCGTCTCCTCTCTGTTTTACATCACTCTATCTCGCCGTCCTTCCACAATCCCCGCGCAGTGTCCATGACTGGATGTCGGGCTACAGTAATTAGAGCAGGCTGATACAGGCAGAGGACACAGCGTCCCCTCATGCTCGTGTTCCCTACACCTGGGCAGATATTTTTAGCCCACCTTGGATGAGAGAGAACAGGCATCAACATGGCAACATGGCAGGGTGCCTGAGAGGCTCAATCAGAGCCTGCTCCAGATCCAGGGCATCAGGGGGACCAGCTTCCTCTTCTTCTTCTTCTTCAACCTCTCAACTCTTGGACTTCTGGTTGCCTTGTTAGACTAACTTCCTCTTGACGTCTGCATTTTTCAAGATCCAGAGCTGGCGCAGATAACCAAATTAACCACTGTGTCATTCCACCCTGTCGCCATGAATATTGCAGGATAACACAATAACACCGGATGCCATATAAACAGAAATATAAACACCCCTCTCTCTCTCTGTTTATATGCATGAGTGTGCGCACATGTCCCCTGAGGCCGCAAACTCTTATGACTTTCACTACGCCTGAATCTCGACCTCCTTTGCATACCAAGCCCCCTGTGCGGTTGAGTTAAGGCTCCAACATTTTATTCTCAAGATGCTTATCTCGTTTCCAGCAGAGTCCCGACCCCGGCCACCCTGCTACCACACTAGGCTTGTCTTCAAACGCAGCAATTTCTCACCTCAGGAGGCACACGGGCGCCGTCCTTTGTCATAAATCAGGACTTAGTGTCCAGGCTTTAATACCCTAAACTCATGCCAGAAAATAAACACATCAATTCACACACAAAGAATCCTGCGTTTCATTTGTATCTCCTGCTCTTTTCCTGAAAATCTAAACACACACCCTCGAGGCTGATCAGATCCTCTCCTGCGATAGCTTCGCTCCAACTTGTTGACCTCCTTCAGACGGCACGCAGGAATGCCAGATCAGGCCCTTCCCACGGCCAGTCAGCTGGCCATATATTATCAGGGCAATTACCTTTGGAGAAGAGATGTCTTTCTAATGCCTCCCCATTAACTCGGTGGGTATACTCAACAGACTCTGCTGTGTGCTCTGTCTCCACCATGCCATACCTCACAGATCACGGCCATGAATCTAATAAAGGCGCGCACAATGGCACATTTTCCAGCCAGAGGGCTAAGGTAGGGACAGACGAGGAAGGTCAGCGGGGAGGGGGCCTACATGAGTAATGTTGTGGCAGTTGAGGCACTAATGGCCATCTGCGTGAAGCTATAAAGATAGACCAGGCAGCAGAGAGATGGTTTTATCTTGTGTTTTGTATTTGCCGTAGTGTCTGAAAAAATCTATCCTCTAATTAGGCTGCAGCCATTACTTCAGCCTGCAACTATTGTGCAGGTCAACAGAGGAGTCAACACAAAGCCAGGTGTTCAACAGCTGTGTCCGGTGAGAGTGCAAGGTCATCAACCACCACCTGGTGTGTGTGTGTGTGTGTGTGTTTGTGTGTGTGTGTGTGTGTTTCTGTTTTTTAAAGGGACAGTCCACTCCAAAATGAAAAATAAATATTTTGCTTCCTACCTGTAGTGGTATTTATCTGTCTAGATCAGTTTGTCTCAAACTTTTCCTTACGCTGTACCGACTCCAAAGATATTAGGCTCTCAGAGTACCACAATTATGACAGTAGCCCTACTTTATTCAGCTCATTGTTTTGTGCTGTTTGCTGCAAACGTTAGCAGCTGCTGTGGACGCTGCACTCGTGCTCTATTCTAGTCTTCAACTTCAGTTTCAAGACGGCTGCTTGAAATATTCCTGTCCTGCTCTGCACTTCTCTTCCTGATAGTTCCTGTTTGGAGCCACGTCTGCAGTGTTTTTGAACCCCTCATGTTACCTCCGCTTATTACCTCGCTATCACAGCTTAGCTGTGAGTTTAGCTCGTAGCTAATCACGGATGACCGATGCCCGTGTGACATGCATGAATGTGACTACGTAGCAGGCTTGAACAAAAATATTTTATAGACAGACAAAACTTATTTTAAATTACATTTTAAAAGTTTTAGTATATTCATTTGAAATTCTGCTAAATGTTTTTTTAATGAACTCATCCATGTAGCACCAGAGGAAGCTGACAAACCACCAGTGGTGCACGTACCATAGTTTGAGAATAAAGGGCAGATTGTTTTGGTCATGCTGTAGAGATGTCTGCCTCCTCTCTAATGTAATTGAACTAGATGGAAATACATTTGCAGCATTGTCTCTTTCCAGAAATCATAACCCGGTTACTCAAGATAATCTACACACCTTGTTGTGAACAGTTTCATGTAGGAACTATTTTCTCTCTACTGAACTGTATCACTGCTCAGAAGACAGCTGTGCATCCACTCACGGACGAGAGGCTAGCTAACATTACAGCTCAGCCAAGGAGGACGCAATTAATGAGAAAGAGACATTGCTGTTGAGTTTTTGAACAATTTTTCTGAGTGCCATCTAGTTCCATTATATTAGAGGGAAGGCGGATATCTCCAAAACGCTGCAACTCACGCCAAAACAATCCAGATGGATGAACAGCCCTACAGGCGAGAGTTAAAATATGTATTTTTCATTTTGGGGTGAACTGTCCCTTTAAAGGAGTAGTTTGAAATTTTGGGAAATTCACTTCCTCACCCCGAGTGAGAAGAGAAGACTGAAGGTGGTCGTCCCCCCTGTGCCATCAGGCCAGCTAATCTAACAGCGCATTATCTCCGTGTTTACTCAGAGGTTGGACTACTTAGCGCCGCAGTGCGAGACCCATAAGGTGAGCATTCTCACAGCCCCTGAGTACACAGACAAACACACATGCGCTCCTCACTGACCACCCAAACAACGGTGTTTGTACGCCATTAGAGCAGCTGCCAGTAGCACCCGAAGCATCCTGCGGGACTGATGATGAGGGGCCATCAAACAACCACACACACACACACACACACACACACACACACACACACACACACACACAAGGCGAGCAGGGCTTTGTGAGACAAACACTTGCCCTCCCTTCTTTTCTTTTCACAGCTGTCTGTCACTCTTGTGCCACTCTGGTCCTCACAACTGCACAGAATAAAGACTAAGAGGAGTATTTCTGTGTGTGTGTGGTCCAACAGGATGAAAATTGTAAGTGTTTGACTACAAAAAACACATCAAACTGCATTATGTGTGCAATCATTTTGAGGATTATGAATGTCCCTAGAGAAAGAAACTGCCTCACTGGCAATTTAGTTAAACTGGGAGCCTGATTGTCTCAACAATGAAGCTCGTAATTAAGCAGAGTGCCAACAATAAAAGGCATAATTGGCTCTTCTTAAGAAAATAAATACTATAACAAGCTGCATGCTCATACAGTCCTGAAAACCAGCAGCTATAAATGTCTAGTTTTCAGCACAGCACTAACAGACTGACTCAGACCCTGTCCAGATGTTTTCCTCCTCATCTTGTGAACAAAGCTGCTGTGTTACTGTTCCTCCAGGCGGACAGCTCACACAGACACACGAAGCAGAATCTGGTTCAAACATGAGAAAAAAACCTCACAAAGAAAAATGATTTCAGCTTCAGAGCTAAAAAACTTACCTGAGCGTTGCAGACAGCCACGGCCAGCAGAAGCAGCGCGGCGACACTTCGACACATCTGGACGTGGAAACAAGAAAAAGTAAAAGGTTTAGCGAAGAGAGACACAGAGGAGGAGAGTTTAACACGTCCATCACCAGCTAGTGATGGAGAAAACTTGAGACAAAAAGCTACTTTTAGGATTTCAGTGTTACCATTTTTGCAGGGAGGAGAAAGAAAAGAAGAGCGGCTCTGCTGGACGGTGCGCTGGGAGGAGGGGAGCTGCTGGTCTGGGTGTTTGTCGGGACGGAGGCGAGCAGGAGGTCCGTGATCGCAAGAAATCTGAGGAGCGCTGAGGAATTCGTGCCAGTCAGTCAGTCTCTCCTCCTCCTCCGTCACCGCCGCAGCCAATGAGCAGGTCTGGAGGAGGGGGAGCAGGAGGAGGAGGAGGAGGAGGAGGACCCGAGGAAAGTATGTGCGTCCTGCGTGTGCAACCATAATCTGTGAAAGATTAGTTAGGATGGGGCTAATTGGTTGATCCACATGCATTTCTTACAAGAAACGTAACTCTGGGTGGATTATGTTCACTGGCGTTGCGCGTGTAAAACCACCCTGCCGGGCCCCACTTTGCGCAGCCCTGGTGTAGATATTTTATTCAGCCAGCTACAATCTATGAGCCATTTATTCTATTCTTACAAATCACTCAGTCAAATACATTTGTATTGTTGTGAAATGTGATTAATAGACCTTTATTGTGGGATATCAAGAGATAAAGACATATCAGTCATCAGGCTGTTTGCCCATTGATCACAATAGCACAATTCTCATTAACCACTGATAATTGACTTGATTCTTCAAGTATGCTTTGTTAGTTCTTGCATACAACTACACCAAGTGCGTTTATGCTTTAAAGGGGCACTATGAAGAAATTCTATCTTCATATTTTAATATTTACAGTAGTAATGAGGTAATAAAACAAACTCAGACATATTTATTGTTTCCATAAGTGAATAAACAAGCTTATAAAATAAGTCTCTGCGGGAAAATAAGGTCCTCAGAACACTGTTTGAGGCTAGAAAGGTGGCAGGGTCCGCCACATACAAACAAAGTAAAACAGTATGAAATTGTGTTTTTGACTTGCAGCGCTATTAGAGTCCGATCAGACATATCTGTCTATAGCCTAATGCTACATCTGTGATTGGGTCTAAGGGGATGTTTGATTGAGCTCATCATTTGTAAGGTATCTGTGTGCTGACACAAAACAAAACTCCAAAATCAAAATACTAAATTAAAGCCAGGATGTAATTAGTAAATGAATGCATTTGGATGGTATTAAACAGTGACACGCTGTTAAAGTACAACCTTCATGTTTCTTCTTATTATGTGATTTCAGCTCTAAGTATGTCTCTTACCAGCAGTGTCCTTCAGTCACATTTTACATCCATAGAAGCCCTGTGAAGACAAACCTCTCCCTCCCCATGTGCTGAAATTAATGTTCTGATTTAAGTATTTCAGGATTACAAACCACTACTGTTGTGCATGCTCCAGCGAGGAGTAATTAAAGAGTGATTAAGAAGGACAGTCTGAGACACCAAACACCGCAGCACGCTGAATTCTGAATAGAAAGCAGAGGATGAATGAATTTTTCCCACTGCAAGCTATCAATTATATATAACTTCATCCCCTCTGAGGAGATCTACCTGTTTAAATAGATGCTGTGATTATCTGACACCCCGGGGCTTTTTGTGCGAGTGTGTGTGTATTTGAGAGTGTGTGCGTGCATACGTGTGTGTGTGTGTGTGTGTGCATTCTGGTGTTTTCATCCTACCCGCACTGATGTTGAATAACAAGCAGTGAAAAACATGCTGGATTCAGTTTATACTCTGAAGATAGCCTCATACATATAATTGTTATTATATTTTAAGCATTTTTTTCTATTTGTTTCACTTATTAAATGGCCTTTGTTTGCCTCCCTGTTTTGCCGACATGCAGGAAGCTGTGTGAAAGGAGCTGGGAGCTGCAAAATCAAAACTTCAACTGTGAAACAATGCAACAATGACAGCCCTAATTTAGGCTGCTGGTGAGACAACTAAACTGTTTCCACTTACTTCCAGGTTAATTGTTATAACCCAGTCTAATCTGTGTTTAGGTTCCAGGAGACATTTTTAAGGAAACCGATTTACCAAGACGCAAAATATTAACACTTAAAGGGGAATTCCACAGATCTTACATATCAAAGTCTGTTTACAGGTCTTTACAGGTCTAAATACTTATCTGTACGGCATGTGAAAAAAGTTTTTTAAGGATTTTTGCGAGTGATGCAAAGTCTGACAAATTGCCGCAAGTGATGACACTTTAGTTGAAGCTGAAAGACTACAAGTTTAAAAATGAAAAAAAAAAAACCTGTGGATGTAGAGTTAGTAAAATGTGAGCTTACCAGATCTCTGTGGCCCGCTCCTCATCTCTGCTCTAGGCTAGTGGCTTGAGGCTACATTAGCCGCTACTAGAATAACACACCTGAATCAAGCCCCCAGGAAGTGCGACAGGCTACGAGGCCAATTTAACATAACAGCTAAACAGTGTAAAGACAACGTCACACAATGCACAGAGTCCTAAAAAGACTTACCATAAAATTACATTGTGAAAAAAGTAACTGTAACACCGTGGATGCATTTTTTTGAGTGTCACAAACCCCCATGATGATGACTTGTTTCACTAGGATTAGGTCCTGTTGTTATGATAACATTTGAGAAGTCTTCAGCAGCCACCCGATTAAATCTTTTTCGTTTTTAAACCAGAAGAAACCAGAAGCTGGGGTTGGTAATATTGTAGAAACCAGCAAGAGCAAGCTGAATTTTGCACATTCGCTATGTTCAAGGAGCTCCCTCAGCTTTTGTAGTCTAATGAATAAATCAGCAAACAACACTGTTAAATGTCGAAATGCCACAATCATCTAAACACAAGCAAATAGCCGTCACAAATGTATCTTAGTCTGAAAATGCTACCCAGCGCGACAGCAAAACCAGGCGTTACCAGCTCTTTTATTGGGCTCAGGGGTTGTGTGCTTTGTGTTACTCGGTTAGTGGCTGAACGACAGTCTGTCACTGCTACTGCTGCTCACTCGCTCTTTGGGCCAGTGTGCTTTGTGCTACTGAGTTAGCTAGCTGCTGTAGAGCAGGCTCAGTGGCTTTGTACTGTCAGCGTAGCACACCGTTGTCATCGCTAACCATATCGTACTACCTTATGTCTCACTCACATGTAAGAAAACACCTAATTATTATAAGGAGCGTTAACAACGAACATGGCTATTGTAAGTACTCCCTGCTCAAGCTAGCATGTTAGTATTGGGAAATTTTGGCTGCACTTTCTCTGCATCTTGTGCCACTAGCTCGCTAATAGCTTTAGCAATACATCCATAGCCTTGTGGAAAACTCCGGTCACATGCCATGAGTGCAGAGTGCAAAGGGTAGAGTGTTCAGGTAGTTGAATGAGACAATTGGATGGGCTTATCAGAGGCCTGCAGCAGCCACAGCTACTGGATTTTTTTTGTCTTTTGTTTGTCAGTGCATTTAATGTTTTTTAATCGCTGTCTGGACGTAATAAGAGATTTTCTACAAATATAACAAAACATGCTTCAGAATAAGTGACCAACCCTAGCTTTAATATGCTGCATCGATTTTGATCATTTTTTAAGCTGTCCATTGTGAGTCTGACAATGTTTTTCATTTTTCACTCCAACTGCAACGTTAAAAAAATACAATATCCACTTTTTATGGTTTTGTTCAGATTCTCACAGCACATGGTTAATGTAAGAGACAGATTGTCATCATGGCTGAAAAAGTCTAAAGTGACTTAACGCCTGAGAGACTGTGGTTTTGGTTAACATGTAACTGAAACTATGATACCAAAAATCTAACCATACAGTTGACTCACAGTGCAAACCAGAGAAACCTGGTATTTGTCAGAGGAAATAGGCCGTGTAGAAACATCTTTTCTGTAAGACTGGGTTGCAAAAAACACACAGTGGGCTTTTTCATATAAAGACTAATTGAAATCAATTGAAATAAAAGATTAATTGAAATCAAGAGTAGATTTGCCTTCTCCCAGCCCCCTGAAACTCAATTTAATGCACTTTATTCCTATTTATATCCACCTCTGACAAGAGAAATCAGTAGAAAGAGGAAGACTGTTTTTAAGCAGCCTGACTGATATGTAATGCAAAAGCTGATAGACGGCACATCCTGTCGTTGTCAGTTTTTGCCACCCGTCTAGCTTTCTTCCTATTCTCTTTCCTGTAAGCACACACAGATACACACAAACACATACAGAAATGTGTGAAATATTTAACACAGACTCAGAAAAGGACATTTACAGCACATTTGCTCTCACCACGTTCTGCAAGCAACTGGGAGAAGATGAATACTTAATCAGACAAACTGTTTAATCTCTCCTCTTGCTGCAATGTCCAACAAACAATACCCATTCTCTCTTCAAGCCATCAGTGTAAAAACTGTTCTCTGCTACCACTGATTTAAATTCATGCACTGTGCATGCACATGCGAGGGAATCATACAGTATTCAGTGCGGAGAACAGAGGTATTAGCTTGTCTGATGTCTCTCTGTGTTCTGCCAGGGGCTTTCCGAGAGGCATCTCAAATATTCACAAACATCCATCAATGCCTGAAAGGGTCAGAGACTAGCCACGGTCACACAGAATCACACACACACACACACACACATACACTCGCGGGCATTAAAACACACACACGCATGCACATTCAATTAGACTTAGTCTTTTCTGCTCCTGGAGTTTTCTTTAATCACTTTTTTTTCAACCATCTCTTTCTCTGAGGCAGGGGTGTGTGTGTGTTTGTGAATGTGTGTATGTGTGTGTACACCCAGTGGGCTCCGAGTGTCTTCAGAAAGAAATGTATACTTGATGTGCATGTGACAACATATACAGTGCGTGTGTCTGAAAGTGTGTGGTTAAGGTTTGAGGGTTGAGGCTTCCTGTAGTAGATACATTTATGTGTACGAGGGCTCTGCAGGAACTGAGAATACAATCGTGCTTAAGGTCTCCTGTTTCACTCTAACGCTCATAATATTGCTCTGCTCTCATAATTTCTCAGTTGCAAATATGGAAGAGAAGGAAGGAGAATGCAATCAAAACATCTAATCAGCACTAATCATGGTTGTGTTAAGACAAGCGGTTTGGAGAGGATTTTCTTAATGAAAACAAATGAGATGATGCTGAGGGGATTCACATGCTGTTGGTGAAAAGCAAGGTTCTCTTGCTTGTTAGCCCGGCCTCATCTCACTCAGTCTCTGGTGAGTATGGCCAGGGGCGCCTGCCGGCTGCTATTTCTGAAGACCTCATTCATTAACCTGGCATTTGGACAAAGGAAAGCCTTCAGTGTGTGCACACACACGCACGTTTGCATATACTAACATGCTACAAACCAACACACTCAACAAGGCATACAGAGGTAGGAGGGGGAATGAGCACACAAGTATTATATCAGCTGTATAACATCGATAAGCACTGATGTCACTTCAAACAAGCACAGACACACAAATATGAGACACACACTCTAAAGGCATCAAACATACTGAAACACGTTGCTTTTTTCCTGGCAGTCGCAGCTCTCTGCAGACCCTTTGTCAACCTGTCCCCTTTAAATAGATCTTCAGCCAATAATCAAATTCTGCTCCATCAGCCCTGGAAGAGAGAGGGGGGGACCTATGACATTGAAGAAGCTTGTGTAGCAACACCTTGTAATACATCCTGGGACTTACAGTGTAATTTCAATGTATAAATCAAGTACCAAAAAATACTTAGAGGGTCTTAAAGTTACTTACACTGGTGGTAACGGTGCAAAGGTTCCCTCTTGGATGCCCCTGTGGTAGATAAAACATGATAGATTGCCCTCTAGGATGCCCTTTCAGTGGACAGAATGTGGTGAAGTGTCCTCTCTTCACTTTCATTATATCACAACTTTCTGCACACTGGAGGTAAGGAGAAATCAATTATACTCCGTATAAGAATTTTTGTAAATATTGGGTACCTACGGGGTCCAGTACCGGAAAAAGTAATTATGATATAATTCACATTTACAATAAGCTACCAAGATGAAAGGAGCTTTGGGACAATCTCTCAGAGTTGGAGGAGTTATTGAAGAACAGAGGAACGTGCTTAAAGGGTAACTCCACCAATTTCACATAGTAAAGTGTCTTTACAGGATGGGGAGTACTACTGCAATTGTGGAAAAAAGTAGGATAAACTCTTTTGTGACTCGAGAGGAAGCTATATGTGGACCGATAAATTAGTAGTAGGTACTAGATTTAAAGGGGAAGTAATTTAGCCCATGCATCTAATGCTTTAAAGGTCCAGTGTGAAGGATTTAGTAGCATCTAGTGGTGAGACTGCAGTTGCAACAAACAAAATACCCCACATCTCATCCTCCCATACGGTGGCGGCTAAAAACACGTTGTCCGTTGTGGGCTACCGTGGAAACATGGGGGTGCAACATTGCTGCCTCCTTGGAAGAGGACCCACTCCATAGATATTAAAGACTCTTTCTAACATAACAACTGTTATAAGTTTCTGGTGATTAGACTAATTAAATATTATTATGAATTCTATGTTCCATTTCTGCTAGAAGGGCCTCCTACATTTTACACACTGGACCTTTAAAGCCTTCAGTAAAGTTTTATAAATCCAAGTCTCCATGTCCATTGGTGAAAAAATGATATATTGTAGAGGAGCTTTTATGTCCCATCACTATATAGCTTCAATAAACAATGAAAACTACACATTGAAATATGAATAACAGTAAATCTTGGGCTGTATTATTAAGCGTTAGAAGCTTGTACCGACTGGCAGCAGGGCTCAGCCTTTGTGGAACCACACAGAGAAGACTAAAGCTCCATTAATTGACTTTATTGCCTGCTTGACAGAACTCTATGCTTCTTTAGCAATGCAAATGTCATTACGCCTCCAGCTGCCAAAATGCAATCACACACACACACACACATCCACCCACACACACTTTACGCGCTGCTGTCGGGAGAGTAGACGAAGGAAAAAGGTGATTACAGCAGCCCCTGCTGGTGCACAGCTCAATTAAAGCACTTCCTCAACATTCCCTGCTTTAAAGCCTTCTCAGCTACTCTTTATCCACCTCCACCACTGCTCCCCTCTCCCCATACATAATCAACTCTGCTTTGAAAAGCCTGGGAAACGCACAGCCTGCCTTCTTCTTTAACACTATATGTAGCACTTCCTGGCACAGCATAATGACAGACACTATGATTACTAATCAAAATGGCCATCTGAATAGAAGTCCAAAGAGCAGAGCGATGTGTTTGTGAGGTATATGAGAGCTTTCACCTTTTCAAGTGAGGCAGTAGTCATGGGCCTCCTTTCTTAGGGTGAGTTTCCTGTTCTTGTATTTTTTTTTTTTTCCACATTTGAGTCTTACCCCTCATCGTGTGTGTGTGGGCAGCAATAAGGAAATGAGAATCATCTTATATAGTGTCTGAGCCTTTGTATGAATGTGTGGGTGGTGGATATATACATGGCCATGGCTATTATTGAATGTCAGCCGTAACCTATCTACATATGTCCTCACTTGTTAAACAGACAAATCCAAATGAGATCCATGTCTTAGCAGAGCATGACATTTCAAGTTAATTAAAATTATTTCTTTAACCTTTGGTTCAGACTTTCTCTGCCTTGCCTCCAAGCTGAAGTGGAGCAGAGTACACCTGCAAGGTCTCGTGTTCCCCAGCAAGGCTGCACAGCCGAAGAGTCTACGAGGACGGAAATAAACGATACTCACATTATGCTGATGATGATCTTCTCCTTTATCTTTATATCATCTGTCTTAGCCACTTTGGTGCTAGTTTCAGCACCTGGTGCATTGGTAAAAACATCAGGTACAACTTTCTCATATTGTACCTTTTATACTCAGTGAGGCCTCTATATGACCTACATAAGCAAACCAAAGACCATCAGAAAGAAGACTGGCTATTTCTAAAGTTCTCATAGTTATTTTTAATGCCTGTCACGAGGTTGGATTCTGACTTGTCTAGGTTGGATAAGTCATAAAATGAAAACTGTTAGAGAGTTATCATGGCGGAGTGCTGAGGATGAATTAAGTATCAAAGCCTGAGGAAAGACGCTGCTCTGTAGTCTGGTGGTAGGGCAGCAAAGCATAGTTCCTTTGTCATCTGTTATTCTAGGGGTTAAAGTTCCTTGAAGCAGCTTTAAGCTCCAATAAGTTTCAAAAGTCAAAAAACATTCTGCTAAAATGAACTGAAACTAGGAAGTAAGTTGATGACACAGTACATAAGTACAAACTTAGAAAAGCTGTTTATGCAAGAATGCAATTTACCAGAGTGAAAGGGTAAAATGAGATATAAATATGATTAAATAAAACAAACTAAACACAAGCATTTGCTTGAAAATGTCAGGTTTTACTGCTGAACTGTTGTCCAATGTGTATTTTGCAGTTAAGTAACTACAGACACTTGCACTGCAATGTTTTTTTTTTTTTTTACTGTGTGGGAATGAAACTATTACAGCAAAGAGATATCTGACTTTCTTCACAACTATATAAACACTTCAAAGGACACTTCCTACAAACCTCGAGTATATTTACAGTGTCACATTTACACAAAGGGGACTAAAACGCAAGACACACAGGCAGGCAGGTGACTAAATAAAAAGCGAGCTTTGATGAAGAAAGCTGAAATCCCAAATCTGTAAAATAGAAAATACCAAAATACAAAGACCAAACACAAAAGCTAAATAAACAAGTCAAACCAAAAAAGAAAAGTACCGGGAATAACGTGAGGGAGATGGGACAGGGTGACACAGGAACACAAGGGCAAAACAGATCAAAGGGAGGAAATGGAAAGTAAGACATGACACATGAGGATATAAGTTCAAAATCAAACAGGAAATAACAGAACCACAACTTTAACCATGACATACACTATATAAATAATCTCATCTAAAACATCATTCAGAAGTTCAACTGAATGCTTCCAAGTCTTGAATCCAGAACTGAAAAGAAGACAGGACAATTTTTTTAAAAATGGAATTGCAGTTTTAATTAATTAATTTTTAATTATGTTGGCACACAAAGTTCACACAATAACAGTACAACATGAGACAGTTATGATTTCTTTATAAAGAGGCAGACTCAGGATGTTTGAGTGGCAGGGGTGGAAAAATAAATAGGGCACCACATATGTGTGTGTGTGTGTGTGTGTGTGTGTGTAGAAGGGCAACCTCGAGGCCACTTTATCATGATTTAACTAGCATAGGGGCATCAAAGAGGGCACTTTCACTGCATTTTTTCAAACATGGGGATGCAGGGATGGAGCGATTGCTAGGTAGGTCTTCAGTATTTGCACTGTATGCCACTGCGTGATACATGTTGTAGATTCCCACAGAGAATTCTGTAATAGTGTTAAGATGTCTTGTGATCAAAAGTGGGATTAGTTGACTGTTCTTAGGAAATTTAGTTGCAATTCAGAGGGAAACCATCTAACAAACTTTTAATCAGAGTAGTATTCAGGGCACATGTGTTGCTAATAGCATTAATGATGGCTCAGTCTGAGTGAGTCAGGACAGTGTGAGAGTGATTCAGCATGAACAATGCAAACAGAAACTGAAACAGCTTAATTAAATCCAGTTGTCATTAATTATATTGTTTACACCTGTTATATTCTGTGACATATGTAAAATGTCCCCAGTGAAAAAAGGCCCAGTGATGCTTAAGATTTGTGGCTTTTACCCTCATTGTGCAGAACAAATACACTGAGCAAAAACAAAAAAACAAACAATTCAAGACGTACTATTATTGTCACTATAAGCTGCATAAAGCATTCAGCTCATTGTGCAACAGTGAAAGCTCACACAGCACTTTGTGATGAGCATTATGTAGAAGTGGTTTTATTGCAGTTGAACATGAAACAATAATGTGCATTTTTTAATATTTCAGTTTCCTACATGAAAATTAAACAGTTTAGTTCATTTCCAAGAAAGAACAAGTTTGCATTTAAAGCTCTCAATACTCTCAGTTGATTTGAAAGACTGTTTGATTCTCACGTGTCTTATGTAACTTTGTTCCATGGAAGGTGTAAAGCATCAGTGTAAACACATCTCAGTTCTGAGCAGTCAAATAGCAACTAACCACTTCCTCTGTTCGGCGCCTCCTTCACAAATACATTTAAAGCTGAGGGTGAAGTTCCAGTCTGACTTTCTCTGTCTGATGGTCAACATGTTAAACCTGAACCAAGCAGCTCTGCCCTCCATTCAACTACTATTTATGTATCAAGTCTTTGCAGGTACAGTGGAGATTTGTGTTTGTCTTGCATGCTTTTTCTGTATTTAATTTTATTTAATATTGAATGTTTCCTTCCCTGTTAGGTCATAATCTCATTGATCACTGGGATATTCTGGTGTCCAGGGGAGAATCTGTCACTTTGACTTGCAATGCATCTGAAGAAAAGATCACACAAATCAACTGGACCAAAGACAGATTTAGATTTGCTCATTTAATCTCAACAAATAAGACTTTTTCCAATTTCAGCTCTCACAGAGTGACAATAGACCTAAACTTACCTGCTCAGCTGAATGTTTCTAATGCTCAACATGAAGACACAGGACTCTATACATGTGAAGTAAGTGGTGAACATGGCCCAAAGACAACAGAGTGGAATTTAACAGTGTCCAAGGCACCTGAAGGTAAGTACAGCACAAAACAGGACTAATCATCTCTCCAGACTTAGTACATTTCAAAGCTCACACTTCATGCTACTTTAATTATTCACATCTAATTTGATGCAGGAGTCAGTTCATTGTGGGATTTTCTATACATACTCACATCTGTAATTGGACTTCTTCTCTGTGTCATCTCTGCAGCCATCTGCCTCTGCAGGTGAGTAATGCTTTAACACCTTTTAGGTGGTGACATTGTTTTATTAATTGAAAAATAATGTTTAGGGAATTGAGCAGGGACACATTTTCCAGAAAGACGTCCCTGAAACTCTGCATGACCAACAGATCCGTCAGCTTGAACTGTCAACAGTTTTCCGGGACTGTCTCGTCAGCCATCTTTTCTCCCTCTTCTCTTCAGCTCTCTTGTAGCTGTATTCAAAACACAACTAGTGAAAGGACGATCTGCTGTGTAATATGTTAACTGTTCTTCCAAACAAAGTTTTATTTATCTGTATTTTGTTATGCAGAAATCTTAAAATGTGTAATTTGGGTGAATCAGTCGTTTGGCTCTATTTTTGCAGCAGAACAAAAAATAGTGCAACCACAGGTATTTTACCAACCTTGAAATGTCCTTTGCCTTCGGTCTAAGTATTTTTGTGCACAGTGCAAAGTTAGGAGGAAATGCACAAAGGGAAGTGTTCATAAATGAGGTCAGGGCCATAGCCTCTGTATGAACCACACACTGAGCTCATTTCCTATGTATTTTTCTAGGTATTTGGGGAACCTGGGAGAACTTTATGTCCTACAATTAAAAACTTACACACAGTGATTATTTTACATGGCAATTCAAGTGTGTTTAAACTCAAGAATAAACTTAAATCACATTACTTTTTGACCCACAAACTACAACCCAAATTCCAAAGAAGTTAGGACGCTATGTAAACATAAATAAAACAGAATAACTAATCCTTCCCAACAAATACTCAAGTGAAAACAGCACAAAGGCAACATAGTTAATGCTTTGACATACATATGCTTTGACATCTCTACAGTGTAGCTACAGTACGCACAGAGAATGTATGGATGTTTGGATGTAAATGAAAAGTCATGCAAACAGAATTACTATAAAAAACTGATGTTAATGCAATGGGCTCAATTTAAATGTGCAATATGTAAGAATTGTATTATTAATTGTTATATTAATAAAAAAAACTAAAATTATCAACAGAATATGAAGAAACAACAGTGTTGACATTATGATGTCTATGTATTCTGCTGTAGAGATACTGAAGCTAGCATGCTAACCAGCTAGCCCTAGCCCATATCATTTTAGAGCCCATGTGCTAGTGGTGTAAACGATCCAATTTCTCAGTTTGGACTGCTAGATGCACAGCTACCTGAGATAACTAGCTAATGGTCACTACAGTCAGTAGCTGTTAATAGTTATACTGGTGATGTGCTGCCCTCTATTTGTTTTGAGCATCGACAGTATGCCAATTCTAATAATCCTCATTATCTAACACCATTAAGTGAGCTTGTCCTCCATGGTTCTGATAAAGAAATTTCAACATACAGTCTGATACATTACAGTCAAGCAACACATTACTTTCAAAGATCCAACATCAAATCATGAATCAGCAAGAAAGTTGAGTCTTCAAATGTTCGTTCATAAAGTCAGTTTAAGTTCATCTTAAAGGAGACATATTATGCTTATTATCAGGTTCATCATTTTATTTTGGGTTACTAGTAGAATAGTTTTACATGCTTTAATGCTCAAAAAACACTTTAATGCCGCCCCTACTGAATCTCCTCTGATTGGTCAGCTCACACGCCTGACTCAGCATTGTTAGCAACAACACGGCAGCCATGCTAAATCCATTGTTACATACTAAACTAGCTGCTAGGCATTAATTATGCAAGTGTGTGACACAGTGTGATTTCACAGAATTAAAGGCGGGACTGCTGACGAGGTGTTTGAGGAGCAGTGTTTTCTGTGGGAGAGAGGAGCTTCTGTTAGTGTGGACTTTGGGCTTTTTAACTTTCAAGATCTTTTACATGTACAACAACCTATATAACACACTGTAGAGGGGAATAAATGAAGAAGCACAATAGGTCTCCTTTAAAAGCAGCTCTGGTAATTGTTACACTAACAGGATTTGGTGCAGGGATCCTTTCAGATCTGAGGAAAAGCCTTATTGTCATAATATAGCATCACAAAATGTTAGTAAATGCAACCCCATTACTTATAAAATGCAGTCACTGCACATGATAATACTGAATGGTTTGCTTAATTTGCATTGCAGTTGTTTTTTGTGCACAATTATATTTCGGAGTATGATTCACAGTTACACCTGCAACAGTGGCCTGTTTGTATTTTGTACAATCTCATAATCTCACACTGTATTATTGCATTATTCTATAAGTTCTGTTACTTGATACACTTTAATTTCAACATTTGGTTGAAAATACTTTTACATTAGTGGTCTTAATGCAGGGCTTTTACTTGCAATTTTACGTGTGACAGGAAAACTTGCCCAGCCTCTCAGTGCACCTCTGCAAACACAACAAAAAGCAAAACTAAATACCAAACACAAAAATCCACCACAGAATTTTGAGATTGTGACACTTTTACTTGCAATGAAGTATTTTAATATTGTAGTATTGGTACTTGTATTTAAACATACTGTACCTGAAGGCACGTTTAAATGGTGATGAAACAGTCTCAGTTTAATGCTGATGCTTCTACATAACATCAATAGGCAAACAAGACCTTCAGCGAGAATGCCTTATTCTGTATAATTATTATTTTTAATAGAGTTGTGTAGTCTGTTGTCCTAAAACCCAGAAATCGGTTACCACTTTTGCAGTATTCTCGTCTCAAAGTCAATGGGTTTTGGTGTTCATCTGTCAAGATTATCTTACTGAACAAAATGTGTAAATATCATAAACTTGTTTGTGCCAAAGAGCTTATTTTCTGCAATGATCAAAAATCCAATTCTAAAGTCCTAAAGGCTTTTTGTCTAGAGAACCGGGGCGATGCTAACTTTCGGTTGAGCCTATAAAAATACATCATCCTTAAACCACTCTATGTCTGTCTCCTGGTCTGATTCTGATTTTTCTGGGTTAGATAAGTCATAAAATTGAAACCTTTTTATGGCAAAGTGCTAAGGACAGATTGAGGAGTCTGACAGTCTCGCTTTGTGTCACCATTGTCATCTTTTGTCCACAGAAGACAGAATGAACAAAAAATGAAAGTTCCTTGTCCAAACTTTAAGTAAAAGGATCTCAGTACTCCTCCAATAACTATTGAGAATAAACTGTAGGATCTCATACGTTGCATCTGTTACAGTTTATTAGGTTCATACTCTGTGCAATATGTGATCTCTTTTACTATAAAGCACCTGAGACACCTGGAAAGTACTATGAAGTGTTCACAGCTTTTTCTCTGCAGGAAACTCAGGACACAAAACCAGAACACTTCAGTCCAGGACCAGTCTGATCTCGAGTCAGCAGAAGAGGTCAGAGGAAGTTGATTTTCTTTGACACTCACATCCGTCATTTCTTCTTCCTTCTCAGAGAAAGGATTGAACATTATTTTCACTTCCTGCTTCTGTAGGTGGTGCTCCGTCGACCGCAGGCTGGCCCAGACAGAAGGACACATAACAAGCATAGGAGTCAGTACATCGAGAGGCTCAACTCCATCTATGGACAACTGGGTCACTGATGTCTTCAGCGTAACTAAAAAAATGCATTAAAACTGGTGCCTTCACTTTAAAGGGTTTTGTTTTAGCTTATCTTTTCTATTTATGACACTTGTGTATGTAATATGTTCTTATCCATGTCTGGGTTTCATTGTTAATATGCTGTTAATATTGATTGTTTTAACACCTGTTGTGCACTATGAGCTCACCAAGGCAAGTTTCTAACAGTGTTTGTTGAGATGACAATAAAGGACACTCAACTCAACAGGCTTCAATCAGGTCTCTGTGAGGGAATAACGTGGTCTTTTTTCAAGTGAGATAAATGACATTTTAGAGATTAAAGTCAAATGGACTTTTATTTTTAATTAATCCAGTGGAGGAGGAACGTGAGTGTGTGCTGCACTGCTGTTTGCCTCAGTTATAATCTAATGCTGCCACACAAACCAGTATGAGCAACAAGACCTTCTCATTATGCTTCAGGTACTCGATATGCACTTAATGCACAGAGAGCAGCACAGACACAGAAGTGTCTCCAGCATTACACAGGAGTGTTTTTTTCTGCACTTGAACGAATCTATTATGTGCATTTTATATCAGTTTAACATGAGATTACTAATTAAGTCATATTGCAGTTTATTTTAAAAGAAGAGCCAAGTTTGAGTCCTCTAGATTTTAATTTGACTCACAGGTGACTTGTGTTCTGTGAAATGTGGAAACGGACGCTTTGAGCAGCTGAACAACACCTAAAGCCACGTCCTTTCTTCAGAGCCTCGACCACAAACACATTTAAAACTTGAAGGTAAAGTTCCAGTCTGAGTGTCTCTGTCTGATGGTCACCATGTTCAGCCTGAACCGAGCAGCTCTGCTTCAACTATTAGTTATGTGCCAAGTCTTTGCAGGTACAGTGGACATTTGTGTTTGTCTTGTATGCTTTTTTCTATTTTTAATTATATTTAATATTTATTGATTGATTGTTTCCTTCCCTGTTAGGTCATTGTTTCGTTGACTACAGGGATATTCTGGTGTCCAGGGGGGAATCTGTCACGTTGACTTGCAACACATCCGAGGAAAAGATCTCACAAATCAGCTGGACCAAAGACAGATTTAGTTTTGTTTATTCAATTGTCCATAATAAGACTTTTTTTAAAATAACCTCTAACAGACTGACAATAGACCTAAACTTACCTGTTAAGCTGAATGTTTTGAATGCTACACATGAAGACGCAGGACTCTATATATGTGAAGTAGTGAGTGTTAAAGCTGGTCTAAGGACAACAGAGTGGAATTTGACAGTGTCCGAGGCACCTGAAGGTAAGTAGAGCACAAAACAGGACTAATCATCTCTCCAGACTTAGTACATTTCAAAGCTCACACTTCATGCTACTTTAATTATTCACATCTTATTTGATGCAGGAGTCAGTTCATCGTGGGATTTTCTATACATACTCACATCTGTAATTGGACTTCTTCTCTGTGTCATCGCTCCAGCTGTCTGCATCTGCAGGTGAGTTTTTATTCAAATCTGTGTGAAAATTGTAGCCTGATGTCGTTACACACTTAACACCTTGACTTCCTCCCTTCCCCACTTGCCGTCATCGTGTAACTGACATGTGAACTAGCTGCATTTTTAAACATTTCTACATTTGCCAAACATATTTCACACTACTTAATATTGTTAATCCTCTTTCCAGTAACAGTTTACATTACAATTCGGGAGCTTTAGATGATGTCAGTTAATGCAGCACAGAGATTTTTTTACAGCGGACATTTTGATTTGTCAAAGCAGGAAAACAAACATGTAAATAACATTAATGATGCGTTCACTTCATTAAGTGTCCCAGTAAGACATGTCAGAGAGTGAACATACACAACACCAGTGCCAGTGCTGTAAATGGCTCACCTAAATGGAAAGCAGTTATCATAAATGTTAGTATTTCCACCTGTGCTTCCTGCTTTGACGAGTCAAAATGTCTGCTGTGAGAAGGCTCTGCTGCTGCCACCATGACCAAAAACCAGAATGTTTTTATTTTCCAGTCTGCTCATTTAATGTATTTTTCTCATGACAAGAATCTTTTCTTATTGCAATGAAATGTCTTAATAATATTCTAATTATATAAGTCAAGCAGACGCATCTCATTAAAGACATGTTTCCGGTTCAACATGATAACCTGGTGTGTGTTAATAAGAAATCTACATGATGTTAAATGAGGAAAAGATCCAGTCAGTGCCTTCACATCAACGAGCTGCAGGTAGTGTTAAACAAACAGGGGACATCGTGTTTGAATCATGTTGAACTTGGGTTAATTATTTAACAAATAAATATATTTAAGAGTGGCCACATGAGTCTGCACTCAAACAGGCTGCATCCCTGACTGTGACAGGCAGAGGGCGACAAACTCTGAGAGAGAAGAGATGAGAGCTGAATGTGATGGAAGGAGGACAGAGGGAGAGAGATGAGAGACTCAGAGAGAGGAACAGAAACAGGAGGTCAAGAATGAAGCTGCACCAGTAGTACCAGTATTTTTTTAAATTTCTTTTATTTGAGTACCCCCACCCAACACCCTCCCAAGCACTGATGGCAAGTAACTGAGTAAATTTATTCCAGTACTGTATCTAAGTACAGGTACCTGTACTTTACTTCAGTATTTCCATCAAATGCTACTTAATACTCTTTTCACTCCACTGCACTCATTTGACAGCTTTAGTAATTTCACATTTCAGATCTAAATATATAAAATGCAGTACAATGTTCCTTTTTGCTTGTGGTTCTTTAGAAAAAGAGCGTGTCTATAGTCCAATAACATGAAAACAGATTCCCGTATCAGAATTTTGTTTTTTCTTTCCAGCCACAGTAAACATCTCACGACCCACTCAAATTTCTTTTTTGAGCCTTCGGAGGGGCCTGACCTCTAGGTTGGAAAACCACTGGACAAAGCAACATAACTCTGTTAAAATAACCTGAATTAGCTCCTCTTTTTTAGCTCCTCACATTTTTTAGTGCAAGCTTTTTCTTTAACACATTTTTAACCCAACTCAAGGTTGGTCATTTCAAACATGGTGGGGATGTCTTCCAAGTATCCCCAACGGTCTGATACAACTTGAAAGTCCAGTGGATTCTCATTATTTACAACTTTATCTCTGCAGAAAACTCTGGACAGAGTCACTGAACCAGGACTCAGAGAGGAGCAGGACCCTGAGTTATGTCCAGTTTCATGTCCAGTTGGGAGGACAGGTCAGAAGAACTTCAAGTCATTACTCAAACTATTATGTTCTCATGTCTCACAAAGCATTTTTTTTTTGCAGTCTCTCTTATTTTCTGCTCATTTGTTTCTTTGTTTTCCTTTCTTTCTTAGTTATGAGTTTATTCTCATTCCCTCTCCCCACAGGTGTCCCCACGGGTGGCTCCTCCTCAGTACCAGAGTTGTGTAGTATACAGGATGAATCACCAGCAGAGGGAGTAAGAGGCTCAGTTCAGTGTTTGGTCTGACAAGAATGACATTCAGATTAAAGTTGAATGAGAAACAAGAGAGGACAGGACACATGATATATGATAATATGAATCCAACCTGGAGAATGATTGTTAAAACAAACATGGAGAAAGTAGAAATACACAACAAACAGTAGAAATACACAGCACACGGTAGAAATACACAGTAGAAATACAGAGCACACAACAAACAGTAGAAATACACAGCAAACAGTAGAAATACACAGCACACAGTAGAAATACACAGTAGAAATACAGAGCACACGGTAGAAATACACAGTCGAAATACACAATACACAGTCGAAATACACAGTGGAAATACACAGCACACAGTCGAAATACACAGTAGAAATACAGAGCACACAATAGAAATACACAGTAGAAATACATAGCACACAGTTGAAATACACTGTAGAAATACACTGTAGATATTCAGAGCACACATTAGAAATACACAACACACAGCAGAAATACACAGTAGAAATACACAGCACACAATAGAAGTACACAGTAGAAATACAGAGCATACAATATAAAAACACATCACACAGTAGAAATACACAGCACACAGTAGAAATACACAATAGAAATACACAGCACACAGTAGAAATACACAGTCAAAATACACAGTTGAAATACACAGCACACAGTCGGAATACACAGTAGAAATACAGAGCACACAATAGAAATACACAGTAGAAATACAGAGCACACAATAGAAATAAACAGTAGAAATACATAGCACACAATAGAAATACACTGTAGAAATACACATCACACAGTTGAAATACACTGTAAATATACACTGCAGAAATTCAGAGCACACATTAGAAATACACAGTGAGAAATACACAGCACACAGTTGAAATACACTGTAGAAATACACTGTAGAAATTCAGAGCACACATTAGAAATACACAACACACAGCAGAAATACACAGTGGGAATACACAGCACACAATAGAAGTACACAGTAGAAATACAGAGCACAGAATAGAAATACACATCACACAGTAGAAATACATTGTAGAAATACAGAGCACACAGTAGAAATACTCATCACACAGTAGAAATACACAGCACACAGTAGAAATACACTGTAAAAAACACAGTCAAAATACACATCACAGTTGAAATACACAGTAGAAATACAGAGCACACAGTAGAAATACACTGTAAAAAACACAGTCGAAATACAAAGCACACAGTTGAAATACACAGCACACAGTAGAAATACACAGCACACAGTCGAAATACACTGTAGCAATTCAAAGCACACATTAGAAATACACAGCACACAATAAAAGTACACAGTAGAAATACAAAGCACGCAGTAGAAATACACAGTGAAAACTACACAGCACACATTAGAAATACACAGCACACAATAAAAGTACACAGTAGAAATACAAAGCACGCAGTAGAAATACACAGTGAAAACTACACAGCACACATTAGAAATACACAGCACACAATAAAAGTACACAGTAGAAATACAAAGCACGCAGTAGAAATACACAGTGAAAACTACACAGCACACATTAGAAATACACAGCACACAATAAAAGTACACAGTAGAAATACAAAGCACGCAGTAGAAATACACAGTGAAAACTACACAGCACACAGTTGTAATACACAGTAGAAATACACTGCACACAATAGAAGTACACAGTAGAAATACAGAGCACACAGTAGAAATACTAATCACACAGTAGAAATACACAACACACAGTAGAAATACACAGTAGAAATACACTGTAGAAATTCAGAGCACACATTAGAAATACAATACACACAGTAGAAATACACAGCACGCAATAGAAGTACACAGTAGAAATACAGAGCACACAGTAGAAATACTGATCACACAGTAGAAATACACAACACACAGTAGAAATACACAGTAGAAATACACTGTAGAAATTCAGAGCACATATTAGAAATCCACAACACACAGCAGAAATACACAGCATGCAATGGAAGTACACAGTAGCAATACAGAGCACACAGTCAAAATACACGGCACACAGTTGAAATACACAGTAGAAATACACTGTAGAAATACAAATAACACAGTAGAAATACACAGTAGAAATAGACATCACACAGTAGAAATACACAGTAGAAATACAGAGATCACAACACAAATACACATCACATAGTAGAAATACACAGCAGAAACACATAGGACACAGTTGACATACACAGTCGAAATACACAGTGGAAATACACAGCACACAGTCGGAATACACAGTAGAAATACACAGCACACAATAGAAGTACACAGTAGAAATACAGAGCACAGAATAGAAATACACATCACACAGTAGAAATACACAATAGAAATACACAGCACACAGTAGAAATAGACTGTAGAAATACACAGTCGAAATACACAGCTCACAGTTGAAATACACAGTAGAAATACACAGTAGAAATTCAGAGCACACATTAGAAATCCACAACACACAGCAGAAATACACAGCACGCAATAGAAGTACACAGTAGAAATACAGAGCACACAGTAGAAATACTCAACACACAGTAGAAATACACAGTAGAAATACACTGTAGAAATTCAGAGCACACATTAGAAATACAATACACACAGTAGAAATACACAGCACGCAATAGAAGTACACAGTAGAAATACAGAGCACACAGTAGAAATACTGATCACACAGTAGAAATACACAACACACAGTAGAAATACACAGTAGAAATACACTGTAGAAATTCAGAGCACATATTAGAAATCCACAACACACAGCAGAAATACACAGCATGCAATGGAAGTACACAGTAGAAATACAGAGCACACAGTCAAAATACACGGCACACAGTTGAAATACACAGTAGAAATACACTGTAGAAATACACATAACACAGTAGAAATACACAGTAGAAATAGACATCACACAGTAGAAATACACAGTAGAAATACAGAGATCACAACACAAATACACATCACATAGTAGAAATACACAGCAGAAACACATAGGACACAGTTGACATACACAGTCGAAATACACAGTGGAAATACACAGCACACAGTCGGAATACACAGTAGAAATACACAGCACACAATAGAAGTACACAGTAGAAATACAGAGCACAGAATAGAAATACACATCACACAGTAGAAATACACAATAGAAATACACAGCACACAGTAGAAATAGACTGTAGAAATACACAGTCGAAATACACATCACACAGTTGAAATACACAGTAGAAATACACAGCACACAGTAGAAATACACTGTAAAAAACACAGTCGAAATACAAAGCACACAGTTGAAATACACAGCACACATTAGAAATACACAGCACACAATAAAAGTACACAGTAGAAATACAAAGCACGCAGTAGAAATACACAGTGAAAACTACACCGCACACATTAGAAATACACAGCACACAATAAAAGTACACAGTAGAAATACAAAGCACGCAGTAGAAATACACAGTGAAAACTACACAGCACACAGTTGAAATACACAGTAGAAATACACTGCACACAATAGAAGTACACAGTAGAAATACAGAGCACACAGTAGAAATACTAATCACACAGTAGAAATACACAACACACAGTAGAAATACACAGTAGAAATACACTGTAGAAATTCAGAGCACACATTAGAAATACAATACACACAGTAGAAATACACAGCACGCAATAGAAGTACACAGTAGAAATACAGAGCACACAGTAGAAATACTGATCACACAGTAGAAATACACAACACACAGTAGAAATACACAGTAGAAATACACTGTAGAAATTCAGAGCACATATTAGAAATCCACAACACACAGCAGAAATACACAGCATGCAATGGAAGTACACAGTAGAAATACAGAGCACACAGTCAAAATACACGGCACACAGTTGAAATACACAGTAGAAATACACTGTAGAAATACACATAACACAGTAGAAATACACAGTAGAAATACACATAACACAGTAGAAATACACAGTAGAAATAGACATCACACAGTAGAAATACACAGTAGAAATACAGAGATCACAACACAAATACACATCACATAGTAGAAATACACAGCAGAAACACATAGGACACAGTTGACATACACAGTCGAAATACACAGTGGAAATACACAGCACACAGTCGGAATACACAGTAGAAATACACAGCACACAATAGAAGTACACAGTAGAAATACAGAGCACAGAATAGAAATACACATCACACAGTAGAAATACACAATAGAAATACACAGCACACAGTAGAAATAGACTGTAGAAATACACAGTCGAAATACACAGCTCACAGTTGAAATACACAGTAGAAATACACAGTAGAAATTCAGAGCACACATTAGAAATCCACAACACACAGCAGAAATACACAGCACGCAATAGAAGTACACAGTAGAAATACAGAGCACACAGTAGAAATACTCATCACACAGTAGAAATACACAATAGAAATACACAGCACACAGTAGAAATACACTGTAGAAATACACAGTGGAAATACACCGCACACAGTTGAAATACACAGTAGAAATACACATCACACAGTAGAAATACACTGTAGAAATACACATAACACAGTAGAAATACACAGTAGAAATACACATCACACAGTAGAAATACACAGCAGAAACATGTAGGACACAGTTGACATACACAGTAGAAATACACATTACACAGTAGAAATACACCGTAGAAATACACAGCACACAATAGAAATACACATCACACTGTAGAAATACACTGTAGAAATACAGAGCACACAGTAGAAATACACAAGAGAAATACACAGCACAGAGTTGAAATACACTGTAGAAATACAGAACACACTGTAGAGATACACAGTAGAAATACACAGTGAAAAATACAGAGCACACAGTAGAAGTACACAGTAGAAATACACAGCACACAATAGAAATACACAGTAGAAATTAAGAGCACACAGTAGAAACACACAGCACACAGTAGAAATACACAGTAGAAATACAGAGCACACAGTAGAAATACACTGTAGAAATACACTTCACACAGTAGAAATACAGCGCACACAGAAGAAATACACAGTAGAAATACACAGTAGAAATACACAGCACACAGTAGAAATACACAGTAGAAACACACAGCACACAGTAGAAATACACAGTAAAAATGCACAGCACTCAGTAGAAATACACAGTAGAAATACACAGCACACAGTAGAAATACACAGTAGAAATACAGCGCACACAGTAGAAATACACTGTAGAAATACACAGCACACAGTAGAAATACACTATAGAAATCCACAGCACACGGTAGAAATACACAGTAGAAATACAGAGCACACAGTAGAAATACACTGTAGAAATACACAGCACACAGTAGAAATACACATCACACAGTAGAAATACAGAGCACACAGTAGAAATACACAACACACAGTAGAAATTCACAGTAGAAATACAGAGCACACAGTAGAAATACACTGTAGAAATACACAACACAGTAGAAATTCACAGTAGAAATACAGAGCACACAGTAGAAATACACTGTAGAAATTCACAGCACACAGTAGAAATACACATCACATAGTAGAAATACAGAGCACACAGTAGAAATACACAACACACAGTAGAAATTCACAGTAGAAATACAGAGCACACAGTAGAAATACACTGTAGAAATACACAACACAGTAGAAATACACATCACATAGTAGAAATACAGAGCACACAGTAGAAATACACAAGACACAGTAGAAATTCACAGTAGAAATACAGAGCACACAGTAGAAATACACTGTAGAAATACACAACACAGTAGAAATTCACAGTAGAAATACAGAGCACACAGTAGAAATTCACAGTAGAAATACAGAGCACACAGTCGAAATACACAGTAGAAATACAGAGCACACAGTAGAAATACACTGTAGAAATACACAGCACGCAGTAGAAATACACAGTAGAAATACAGAGCACACAGTAGAAATACACTGTAGAAATACACAGCACGCAGTAGAAATACAGAGCACACAGTAGAAAGACACATCACACAGTAGAAATGCACAGCACACAGTCGAAATACACAGTAGAAATACAGAGCACACAATAGAAATACACAGTAGAAATACAGAGCACGCAGTAGAAATACACATCACACAGTAGAAATGCACAGCACACAGTCGAAATACAGAGCACACAATAGAAATACACAGTAGAAATACACATCACACAGTAGAAATACACTGTAGAAATTCAGAGCACACAGTAGAAATACACAGTAGAAATACAGCGCACACAGTAGAAATACACTGTAGAAATACACAGCACACAGTAGAAATACACTATAGAAATCCACAGCACACGGTAGAAATACACATTAGAAATACAGAGCACACAGTAGAAATACACTGTAGAAATACACAGCACACAGTAGAAATATACATCACACAGTAGAAATACAGAGCACACAGTAGAAATACACAACACACAGTAGAAATTCACAGTAGAAATACAGAGCACACAGTAGAAATACACAACACACAGTAGAAATTCACAGTAGAAATACAGAGCACACAGTAGAAATACACTGTAGAAATACACAACACAGTAGAAATTCACAGTAGAAATACAGAGCACACAGTAGAAATACACTGTAGAAATTCACAGCACACAGTAGAAATACACATCACATAGTAGAAATACAGAGCACACAGTAGAAATACACAACACACAGTAGAAATTCACAGTAGAAATACAGAGCACACAGTAGAAATACACTGTAGAAATACACAACACAGTAGAAATACACATCACATAGTAGAAATACAGAGCACACAGTAGAAATACACAAGACACAGTAGAAATTCACAGTAGAAATACAGAGCACACAGTAGAAATACACTGTAGAAATACACAACACAGTAGAAATTCACAGTAGAAATACAGAGCACACAGTAGAAATTCACAGTAGAAATACAGAGCACACAGTCGAAATACACAGTAGAAATACAGAGCACACAGTAGAAATACACTGTAGAAATACACAGCACGCAGTAGAAATACACAGTAGAAATACAGAGCACACAGTAGAAATACACTGTAGAAATACACAGCACGCAGTAGAAATACAGAGCACACAGTAGAAAGACACATCACACAGTAGAAATGCACAGCACACAGTCGAAATACACAGTAGAAATACAGAGCACACAATAGAAATACACAGTAGAAATACAGAGCACGCAGTAGAAATACACATCACACAGTAGAAATGCACAGCACACAGTCGAAATACAGAGCACACAATAGAAATACACAGTAGAAATACACATCACACAGTAGAAATACACTGTAGAAATTCAGAGCACACAGTAGAAATACACAGTAGAAATACAGCGCACACAGTAGAAATACACTGTAGAAATACACAGCACACAGTAGAAATACACTATAGAAATCCACAGCACACGGTAGAAATACACATTAGAAATACAGAGCACACAGTAGAAATACACTGTAGAAATACACAGCACACAGTAGAAATACACATCACACAGTAGAAATACAGAGCACACAGTAGAAATACACAACACACAGTAGAAATTCACAGTAGAAATACAGAGCACACAGTAGAAATACACTGTAGAAATACACAACACAGTAGAAATTCACAGTAGAAATACAGAGCACACAGTAGAAATACACTGTAGAAATACACAGCACACAGTAGAAATACACATCACAAAGTAGAAATACAGAGCACACAGTAGAAATATACAACACACAATAGAAATTCACAGTAGAAATACAGAGCACACAGTAGAAATACACTGTAGAAATACACAACACAGTAGAAATTCACAGTAGAAATACAGAGCACACAGTAGAAATACACTGTAGAAATACACAACACAGTAGAAATTCACAGTAGAAATACAGAGCACACAGTAGAAATACACTGTAGAAATACACAGCACACAGTCAAAATACACAGTAGAAATACAGAGCACACAGTAGAAATACACTGTAGAAATACACAGCACGCAGTAGAAATACAGAGCACACAGTAGAAAGACACATCACACAGTAGAAATGCACAGCACACAGTCGAAATACACAGTAGAAATACAGAGCACACAGTAGAAATACACTGTAGAAATACACAGCACGCAGTAGAAATACACATCACACAGTAGAAATGCACAGCACACAGTCGAAATACAGAGCACACAATAGAAATACACAGTAGAAATACACATCACACAGTAGAAATACACTGTAGAAATACAGAGCACACAGTAGAAATACACTGTAGAAATACACAGCACGCAGTAGAAATACACAGTAGAAACACACAGCACACAGTAGAAATACACTCTAGAAATACAGAGCACACAATAGAAATACACAGAAGAAATCCACAACACACAGTAGAAATTCACAGTAGAAAAACAACACACTGTAGAGATACACAGTAGAAATACACAGCACACAGTAGAAATACACTGTAGAAATACACAACACACAGTAGAAATACACATCACACAGTAGAAATACACAGCACACAGTAGAAATACACAGTAGAAACACACAGCACACAGTAGAAATACACAGTAAAAATGCACAGCACTCAGTAGAAATACACAGTAGAAATACACAGCACACAGTAGAAATACACAGTAGAAATACAGCGCACACAGTAGAAATACACTGTAGAAATACACAGCACACAGTAGAAATACACTATAGAAATCCACAGCACACGGTAGAAATACACAGTAGAAATACAGAGCACACAGTAGAAATACACTGTAGAAATACACAGCACACAGTAGAAATACACATCACACAGTAGAAATACAGAGCACACAGTAGAAATACACAACACACAGTAGAAATTCACAGTAGAAATACAGAGCACACAGTAGAAATACACTGTAGAAATACACAACACAGTAGAAATTCACAGTAGAAATACAGAGCACACAGTAGAAATACACTGTAGAAATTCACAGCACACAGTAGAAATACACATCACATAGTAGAAATACAGAGCACACAGTAGAAATACACAACACACAGTAGAAATTCACAGTAGAAATACAGAGCACACAGTAGAAATACACAACACACAGTAGAAATTCACAGTAGAAATACAGAGCACACAGTAGAAATACACTGTAGAAATACACAACACAGTAGAAATACACATCACATAGTAGAAATACAGAGCACACAGTAGAAATACACAAGACACAGTAGAAATTCACAGTAGAAATACAGAGCACACAGTAGAAATACACTGTAGAAATACACAACACAGTAGAAATTCACAGTAGAAATACAGAGCACACAGTAGAAATTCACAGTAGAAATACAGAGCACACAGTCGAAATACACAGTAGAAATACAGAGCACACAGTAGAAATACACTGTAGAAATACACAGCACGCAGTAGAAATACACAGTAGAAATACAGAGCACACAGTAGAAATACACTGTAGAAATACACAGCACGCAGTAGAAATACAGAGCACACAGTAGAAAGACACATCACACAGTAGAAATGCACAGCACACAGTCGAAATACACAGTAGAAATACAGAGCACACAATAGAAATACACAGTAGAAATACAGAGCACGCAGTAGAAATACACATCACACAGTAGAAATGCACAGCACACAGTCGAAATACAGAGCACACAATAGAAATACACAGTAGAAATACACATCACACAGTAGAAATACACTGTAGAAATTCAGAGCACACAGTAGAAATACACAGTAGAAATACAGCGCACACAGTAGAAATACACTGTAGAAATACACAGCACACAGTAGAAATACACTATAGAAATCCACAGCACACGGTAGAAATACACATTAGAAATACAGAGCACACAGTAGAAATACACTGTAGAAATACACAGCACACAGTAGAAATATACATCACACAGTAGAAATACAGAGCACACAGTAGAAATACACAACACACAGTAGAAATTCACAGTAGAAATACAGAGCACACAGTAGAAATACACAACACACAGTAGAAATTCACAGTAGAAATACAGAGCACACAGTAGAAATACACTGTAGAAATACACAACACAGTAGAAATTCACAGTAGAAATACAGAGCACACAGTAGAAATACACTGTAGAAATTCACAGCACACAGTAGAAATACACATCACATAGTAGAAATACAGAGCACACAGTAGAAATACACAACACACAGTAGAAATTCACAGTAGAAATACAGAGCACACAGTAGAAATACACTGTAGAAATACACAACACAGTAGAAATACACATCACATAGTAGAAATACAGAGCACACAGTAGAAATACACAAGACACAGTAGAAATTCACAGTAGAAATACAGAGCACACAGTAGAAATACACTGTAGAAATACACAACACAGTAGAAATTCACAGTAGAAATACAGAGCACACAGTAGAAATTCACAGTAGAAATACAGAGCACACAGTCGAAATACACAGTAGAAATACAGAGCACACAGTAGAAATACACTGTAGAAATACACAGCACGCAGTAGAAATACACAGTAGAAATACAGAGCACACAGTAGAAATACACTGTAGAAATACACAGCACGCAGTAGAAATACAGAGCACACAGTAGAAAGACACATCACACAGTAGAAATGCACAGCACACAGTCGAAATACACAGTAGAAATACAGAGCACACAATAGAAATACACAGTAGAAATACAGAGCACGCAGTAGAAATACACATCACACAGTAGAAATGCACAGCACACAGTCGAAATACAGAGCACACAATAGAAATACACAGTAGAAATACACATCACACAGTAGAAATACACTGTAGAAATTCAGAGCACACAGTAGAAATACACAGTAGAAATACAGCGCACACAGTAGAAATACACTGTAGAAATACACAGCACACAGTAGAAATACACTATAGAAATCCACAGCACACGGTAGAAATACACATTAGAAATACAGAGCACACAGTAGAAATACACTGTAGAAATACACAGCACACAGTAGAAATACACATCACACAGTAGAAATACAGAGCACACAGTAGAAATACACAACACACAGTAGAAATTCACAGTAGAAATACAGAGCACACAGTAGAAATACACTGTAGAAATACACAACACAGTAGAAATTCACAGTAGAAATACAGAGCACACAGTAGAAATACACTGTAGAAATACACAGCACACAGTAGAAATACACATCACATAGTAGAAATACAGAGCACACAGTAGAAATATACAACACACAGTAGAAATTCACAGTAGAAATACAGAGCACACAGTAGAAATACACTGTAGAAATACACAACACAGTAGAAATTCACAGTAGAAATACAGAGCACACAGTAGAAATACACTGTAGAAATACACAACACAGTAGAAATTCACAGTAGAAATACAGAGCACACAGTAGAAATACACTGTAGAAATACACAGCACACAGTCAAAATACACAGTAGAAATACAGAGCACACAGTAGAAATACACTGTAGAAATACACAGCACGCAGTAGAAATACAGAGCACACAGTAGAAAGACACATCACACAGTAGAAATGCACAGCACACAGTCGAAATACACAGTAGAAATACAGAGCACACAGTAGAAATACACTGTAGAAATACACAGCACGCAGTAGAAATACACATCACACAGTAGAAATGCACAGCACACAGTCGAAATACAGAGCACACAATAGAAATACACAGTAGAAATACACATCACACAGTAGAAATACACTGTAGAAATACAGAGCACACAGTAGAAATACACTGTAGAAATACACAGCACGCAGTAGAAATACACAGTAGAAACACACAGCACACAGTAGAAATACACTCTAGAAATACAGAGCACACAATAGAAATACACAGAAGAAATCCACAACACACAGTAGAAATTCACAGTAGAAAAACAACACACTGTAGAGATACACAGTAGAAATACACAGCACACAGTAGAAATACACTGTAGAAATACACAACACACAGTAGAAATACACATCACACAGTAGAAATACAAAACACACAGTAGAAATTCACAGTAGAAATACAGAACACACTGTTCCAGCCGTCAAACTGAAATTATTACTTTTGTATTTGTTAACTTAGTTTTTCAATGGAAATGAATTGTTTATTCTGCTTATGATGGCCTATGGTATTGCTATGATTGTTTATATTATTGTTTTTGTTTTTCATGTCTCCTGGGGGCGTGTTGTGTGTAACAGTAGGACATACGGGTCAGGTGATTGCGCGGTGGCGTTTTGAAAAAAACCCTAAATGTTTGGTTAAGGGGCGGTGGTTGAAAACAGTTTTTTGACCACGTTATTTAAGTTTTTCGTTGCCATAAAAGATTTTTTCATTCTCTTTTGGATGTCTTAATAATTAAGCACACAGCTTGGAACGGATTTAAGTTGTAAAAATAAAAGTTATGATTTTTTAAACCGTGGCGAGCGTAAATTTATGAAGTGTGAGTGAAGCGGACCACCCCTTCAACACCACGGCTTTTGACAAGAAAAGCCGACACACACACTGTAGAGATACACAGTAGAAATACGCAGCACGCAGTAGAAATACGCAGTGAAAAATACACAGCACACAGTTTTTTATGCATCATTAATCTGGAACAAACTCCCAGAAAAGTGTATTTTAAATCAGTACTCAAGGCTTCTCTGTTTGCAGCAACCTTTTATTACATTAAAGTTTGGACCATTTAATCCGATCTTACATTGCAGCTGCACTATAATATGTGATTTTACTGTTTATTCTGTCTATTTTAGCTTATGTTTTATATTTATGACACTTGTTCATTTAATATGTTTTTATCCATGTATGGGTTTCATCGTTAATGTGCTGTGTTGATTGTTTTAACATCTGTTGTGCACTATGAGCTTCACCAAGGCAAGTTTTTAACAGTGTTTGTTGAGATGACAATAAAGGACACTCAACTCAACAGGCTTCAATCAGGTCTCTGTGAGGGAATGACATGTGGTCTTTTTTCAAGTGAGATCAATTACATTTTAGAGATTAAAGTCAAATGGACTTTTATTTTTAATTAATCCAGTGGAGGAGGAACGTGAGTGTGTGCTGCTCTGCTGTTTGCCTCAGTTATAATCTAATGCTGCCACACAAACCAGTATGAAATGAGATGTTAGAATATATACACAGTGAAGTGTCCCCGCAGTGACAGTAAATGTAAATGTAAGGTGACAGATCTGGTTCTTGTAATAGTGTCAGAATATTTCAAATCAGAAGCTGTGGACTTAAAGGGTAACTCCACCAACTGACACATTAAAGTGTGTTTACAGGTCTTGGGGAGTACTGTCTGCTGCATATGTGGAAACGTAACATTCTTCTTCTTTTTCAAAACTGCTGCCTAATTTCCCACAATGCAACTTAGCCACTGAATGACATCACTGGAGGCAGTTTATCAGATGACTGTACATGCAGTTTCCTGTAGAAGACTTTAAACTACTTTTTTCACATATGCAGCAGTACTCCCCAAGACCTGTTTAATGGGTAAATTGGTGGAATTACCCTTTAATTCACTGAGCAACAAGACCTTCTCATTATGCTTCAGGTACTCGATATGCACTTAATGCACAGAGAGCAGCACAGACACAAAAGTGTCTCCAGCATTACACAGGAGTGTTTATTTCTGCACTTGAACGAATCTATTATGTGCATTTTATATCAGTTTAACATGAGATTACCAATTAAGTCATATTGCAGTTTATTTTAAAAGAAGAACCAAGTTTGATCTCTAGATTTTAATTTGAATGAAGTTATTGCCTACTGGACTCACAGATGACTTGTGTTCTATGAAATGTGGAAACAGACGCTTTGAGCAGCTGAACAACACCCAAAGCCACTTCCTTTCTTCAGCACCTCGACCACAAACATATTTAAAACTTGATGGTAAAGTTCCAGTCTGAGTGTCTCTGTCTGATGGTCACCATGTTCAGCCTGAACCGAGCAGCTCTGCTTCAACTATTAGTTATGTGCCAAGTCTTTGCAGGTACAGTGGACATTTGTGTTTGTCTTGTATGATTTTTTCTATTTTTAATTATATTTAATATTGATTGATTGATTGTTTCCTTCCCTGTTAGGTCATTGTTTCGTTGACTACAGGGATATTCTGGTGTCCAGGGGGGAATCTGTCACGTTGACTTGCAACACATCCAAGGAAAAAAGATCACACAAATCAGCTCGACCAAAGACAGATTTAGATTTGGTTATTCAATTTCACTTAATAAGACTTCGAATCTAACCTCTAACAGACTGACAAACGTACCTGCCCAGCTAAATGTTTCTAATGCTCAACATGAAGACGCAGGACTCTATATATGTATAGTATTTGTACATGTAAGTAGAGCACAAAACAGGACTAATCATCTCTTCAGACTTAGTACATTTCAAAGCTCACACTTCATGCTACTTTAATTATTCACATCTTATTTGATGCAGGAGTCAGTTCATCGTGGGAGTTTCTATACATACTCACATATGTAATTGGACTTCTTCTCTGTGTCATCGCTCCAGCTGTCTGCATCTGCAGGTGAGTTTTTATTCAAATCTGTGTGAAAATTGTAGCCTGATGTTGTTACACACTTAACACCTTGACTTCCTCCCTTGCCCGCTTGTCGTCATCATGTAACTGACATGTGAACTAGCTGCATTTTTAAACATTTCTGCATTTAGTAAACATATGTCACACTACTTAATATTGTTAATCCTCTTTCCAGTAACAGTTTACATTACAATACGGGAGCTTTAGATGATGTCAGTTAATGCAGCACAGAGATTTTTTTACAGCGGACATTTTGATTTGTCAAAGCAGGAAAACAAACGTGTAAATAACATTAATGATGCGTTCACTTCATTAAGTGTCCCAGTAAGACATGTCAGAGAGTGAACATACACAACACCAGTGCCAGTGCTGTAAATGGCTCACCTAAATGGAAAGCGGTTATCATAAATGTTAGTATTTCCACCTGTGCTTCCTGCTTTGACGAGTCAAAATGTCTGCTGTGAGAAGGCTCTGCTGCTGCCACCATGACCAAAAACCAGAATGTTTTTATTTTCCAGTCTGCTCATTTTAATGTCTTTTTCTCATGACAAGAATCTTTTCTTATTGCAATGAAATATCTTAATAATATTCTAATTATATAAGTCAAGCAGACGCATCTCATTAAAGACATGTTTCCGGTTCAACATGATAACCTGGTGTGTGTTAATAAGAAATCTACATGTTGTTAAATGAGGAAAAGATCCAGTCAGTGCTTTCACATCAACGAGCTGCAGGTAGTGTTAAACAAACAGGGGGACATTGTGTTTGAATCATGTTGAACTTAGGTTAATTATTTAACAAATAAATATATTTAAGAGTGGCCACATGAGTCTGCACTCAAACAGGCTGCATCCCTGACTGTGACAGGCAGAGGGCGACAAACTCTGAGAGAGAAGAGATGAGAGCTGAATGTGATGGAAGGAGGACAGAGGGAGAGGCTCAGTTCAGTGTTTGGTCTGACTAGAATGACATTCAGATTAAAGTTGAATAAGAAACAAGAGAGATGCTGGACAGGACACATGATATATGATGACGTATAGAAATAATATCAATGCAGCCTGGAGAATGATGACCTTGTTAAAACTAAACGTGGAGAAACAGCAGTGAGTTTTTTATGCATTATTAATCTGGAACAAACTCCCAGAAAATGTATTTTAAATTTGGACTCAAGGCTTTTCTGTTTGCAGCAACCTTTAATTACATTAAAGTTTGGACCATTTAATCTGATCTTACACTGCAGCTGCACTATAATATGTGATTTCACTGTTTATTCTTTCTATTTTCGCTTGTGTTTTATATTTATGACACTTGTGTATTTAATATGTTCTCATCCATGTCTGGGTTTCATTATTAATATGCTGTGTTGATTGTTTTAACACCTGTTGTGCACTATGAGCTCACCAAAGCAAGTTTCTAACAGTTTCTTTCTTTTTTCAAGTGAGATAAATGACATTTTAGAGATTAAAGTCAAATGGACTTTTATTTTTAATTAATCCAGTGGAGGAGGAACGTGAGTGTGTGCTGCTCTGCTGTTTGCCTCAGTTATAATCTAATGCTGCCACACAAACCAGTATGAAATAAGATGGTTAGAATATATACACAGTGAAGTGTCCCCGCAGTGACAGTAAATGTAAATGTAAGGTGACAGATTTGGTTCTTGTAATAGTGTCAGAATATTTCAAATCATTAACTGTGGACTTAAAGGGTAACTCCACCAACTTTATACATTAAAGTGTGTTTACAGGTCTTGGGGAGTACTGTCTGCTGCATATGTGGAAATCGTAGTATGAAGCCTTTTGTGGCACCAGAGAAGGACGTGATAGATGCTGAACAACTAAAGCCACTTCCTTTCTTCAGAGCCTCGACCACAAACACATTTAAAACTTGATGGTAAAGTTCCAGTCTGAGTGTCTCTGTCTGATGGTCACCATGTTCAGCCTGAACCGAGCAGCTCTGCTTCAACTATTAGTTATGTGCCAAGTCTTTGCAGGTACAGTGGACATTTGTGTTTGTCTTGTATGCTTTTTTCTATTTTCAATTATATTTAATATTGATTGATTGATTGATTGTTTCCTTCCCTGTTAGGTCATCGTGTCATTGACCACAGGGATATTCTGGTGTCCAGAGGAGAATCTGTCACGTTGACTTGCAACACATCTGAGGAAAAGATCACACAAATCAAATGGACCAAAGACAGATTTATTTATATTTATTCAAGTTCACTTAATAAGACTTTTTCGAATCTAACCTCTAACAGACTGACAATAGACCTAAACTTACCTGCTCAGCTGAATGTTTCTAATGCTCAACATGAAGACGCAGGACTCTATATATGTGAAGTAGTAAGTGGTGACCATGGCACATGGACAACAGAGTGGAATTTGACAGTGTCTGAGGCACCTGAAAGTAAGTAGAGCACAAAACAGGACTAATCATCTCTTCAGACTTAGTACATTTCAAAGCTCACACTTCATGCTACTTTAATTATTCACACCTGATTTGATGCAGGAGTCAGTTCATCATGGGATTTTCTATACATACTCACATCTGCAATTGGACTTCTCTGTGTCATCTCTGCAGCCATCTGCCTCTGCAGGTGAGTAATGCTTTAACACCTTTTAGGTGGTGACATTGTTTTATCAATTGAAAAATAATGTTTAGGGAATTGAGCAGGGACACATTTTCCAGAACGACGTCCCTGAAACTCTGCATGACCAACAGATCTGTCAGCTTGAACTGTCAACAGTTTTCCGGGACTGTCTCGTCAGCCATCTTTTCTCTCTCTTCTCTTCAGCTCTCTTGTAGCTGTATTCAAAACACAACTAGTGAAAAGACGATCTGCTGTGTAATATGTTAACTGTTCTTCCAAACAAAGTTTTATTTATCTGTATTTTGTTATGCAGAAATCTTAAAATGCATAATTTGGGTGAATCAGTTGTTTGGCTCTATTTTTGCAGCAGAACAAAAACTAGTGCAACTACAGGTATTTGAATGTCCTTGGCCTTCACCATTAGTCTAAGTCTTTTTGTGCATAGTGCAAAGTCAGGAGGAAATGCACAAAGGGAAGTGTTCATAAATGAGGTCAGTGCCATAGCCACATATTCTTACACATACTTTTTGACCCACAAACTACAACCCAGGCAACATAGTGAATGCTTTACCTCATCAAACACGTTTCAAACAAGTTGGTACAGGGGCAACAAAAGACTGGGAAAACTGTGGAATGCTCCAAAAACATTGCAAATGATTGCCTTCTGTATGCATTTAGGTTTTACATCGCAATTTGTACATAAAATATTGGTATGATTGAACAAAAGAAAAGAAAAGAAAACAAGTCATGACTAGGACTGAGTCTCGACCTGGTTGCTTCAAATCTTATACTACACTGGTTACATATGTATACTTTGATGTTGCTACAGTGTAGCTAGAGTACACACAGAGAATGTATGGATGTTTGGATTTAAATGAAAAGTCATGCAAACAGAATTTCTATAAAGAACTGAATGTTAATGCAATGGGCTGAACTTAAATGTGAAATATGTAAGACTTTTTAAAATGAATATATTATAAAAAAAAAACCTAAAATTATCAACAGAATATAAAGAAACAACAGTGTTGACATTATGATGTCTATGTATTCTGCTGTAGAGATATCTACTGAAGCTAGCATGCTAACCAGCTAGGCCTAGCCTTTACCATTTAAGAGCCCATGTGCTAGTGGTGTAAATGATCCAGTCTCTCAGTTTGGACTGCTAGATGCACAGCTACCTGAGTTAACTAGCTAATGGTCACTACAGTCAGTAGCTGTTGAGTGTGATGTCACAAAGTCATAGAATTAAAGGCGGGACTGCTGACGAGGTGTTTGAGGAGCAGTGTTTTCTGTAGGAGAGAGGAGCTTCTGTTGGTGTGGACTTTGGGCTTTTTAAATTTCAAGATCTTTTACATGTACAACAACCTATATAACACACTGTAGCTAATAAATGATAAATAAATAATATAAATAATGGAATAAATGAAAAAGCATAATAGGTCTCCTTTAAAAGCAGCTCTGGTAATTGTTACACTAACATGATTTGGTGCAGGGATCCTTTCTGTAATGGCTCTATAAGATTACAGCAGATCTGAGGAAAAGCCTTATTGTCATAATATAGCATAACAAAATGTTAAATGCAACCCCATTACTTATAAAATGCAGTCACTGCACATAATAATACTGAATGGTTTGCTTAATTTGCATTGCAGTTGTTTTTTGTGCACAATTATATTTCGGAGTATGATTCACAGTTACACCTGCAACAGTGGCCTGTTTGTATTTTGTACAATCTCATAATCTCACACTATATTATTGCATTATTCTATAAGTTCTGTTACTTGAGACACTTTAATTTCAACATTTGGTTGATAAGACTTTTACATTAGTGGTTTTAATGCAGGGCTTTTACTTGCAATTTTACGTGTGACAGGAAAACTTGCCCAGCCTCTCAGTGCACCTCTGCAAACACAACAGAAAGCAAAACTAAATACCAAACACAAAAATCCACAGCAGAATTTTGAGATTGTGACACTTTTACTTGCAATGAGGTATTTTAATATTGTGGTATTGGTACTTGTATTTAAACATACTGTACCTGAAGGCACGTTTAAATGGTGATGAAACAGTCTCAGTTTAATGCTGATGCTTCTATATAACATCAATAGGCAAACAAGACCTTCAGCGAGACTGGCTTATTCTGTATAATTATTATTTTAATAGAGTTGTGTAGTCTGTTGTCCTAAAACCTTACTCTTACTGAACAAAATGTGTAAATATCATAAACTTGTTCGTGCCACAGAGCTTTTTTTCTCCAATGATCAAAAATCCAATTCTAAAGTCCTAAAGGCTTTTTGTCTAGAGAACCGGGGCGATGCTAACTTTTGGTTGAGCCTATAAAAATACATCATCCTTAAACCACTCTATGCCTGTCTCCTGGTCGGATTCTGATTTTTCTGGGTTAGATAAGTCATAAAATTGAAACCTTTTTATGGCAAAGTGCTAAGGACAGATTGAGGAGTCTGACAGTCTCGCTTTGTGTCACCATTGTCATCTTTTGTCCACAGAAGACAGAATGAACAAAAAAATAAAAGTTCCTTGTCCAAACTTTAAGTAAAAGGATCTGAGTACTCCTCCAATAACTATTGAGAATAAACTGTAGGATCTCATACGGTGCATCTTTTACAGTTTATTAGGTTCATACTCTGTGCAATATGTGATCTCTTTTACTATAAAGCACCTGAGACACCTGGAAAGTACTATGAAGTGTTCACAGCTTTTTCTCTGCAGGAAACTCAGGACACAAAACCAGAACACTTCAGTCCAGGACCAGTCTGATCTCGAGTCAGCAGAAGAGGTCAGAGGAAGTTGATTTTCTTTGACACTCACATCCGTCATTTCTTCTTCCTTCTCAGAGAAAGGATTGAACATTATTTTCACTTCCTGCTTCTGTAGGTGGTGCTCCGTCGACCGCAGGCTGGCCCAGACAGAAGGACACATAACAAGCATAGGAGTCAGTACATCGAGAGGCTCAACTCCATCTATGGACAACTGGGTCACTGATGTCTTCAGCGTAACTAAAAAAATGCATTAAAACTGGTGCCTTCACTTTAAACGGTTTTGTTTTAGCTTATCTTTTCTATTTATGACACTTGTGTATTTAATATGTTCTTATCCATGTATGGGTTTCATTGTTAAAATGCTGTGTTGATTGTTTTAACACCTGTTGTGCACTATGAGCTCACCAAGGCAAGTTTCTAACAGTGTTTGTTGAGATGACAATAAAGGACACTCAACTCAACAGGCTTCAATCAGGTCTCTGTGAGGGAATAATGTGGTCTTTTTTCAAGTGAGATAAATGACATTTTAGAGATTAAAGTCAAATGGACTTTTATTTTTAATTAATCCAGTGGAGGAGGAACGGGAGTGTGTGCTGCACTGCTGTTTGCCTCAGTTATAATCTAATGCTGCCACACAAACCAGTATGAAATGAGATGGTTAGAATATATACACAGTGAAGTGTCCCCGCAGTGACAGTAAATGTAAATGTAAAGTGACAGATCTGGTTCTTGTAATAGTGTCAGAATATTTCAAATCAGAAGCTGTGGACTTAAAGGGTAACTCCACCAACTGACACATTAAAGTGTGTTTACAGGTCTTGGGGAGTACTGTCTGCTGCATATGTGGAAACGTAATATTCTTCTTCTTTTTCAAAAACTGCTGCCTACGTTACCCACAATACAACTTAGCCACTGAATGACATCACTGGAGGTAGTTTATCAGATGACTGTACATGCAGTTTCCTCCGGAAAACTTCATACTACTTTTTTCACATATGCAGCATTACTCCCCAAGACCTGTTTAATGGGTAAATTGGTGGAATTAACCTTTAATTCACTGAGCAACAAGACCTTCTCATTATGCTTCAGGTACTCAATATGCACTTAATGCACAGAGAGCAGCACAGACACAAAAGTGTCTCCAGCATTACACAGGAGTGTTTATTTCTGCACTTGAACAAATCTATTATGTGCATTTTATATCAGTTTAACATGAGATTACTAATTAAGTCATATTGCAGTTTATTTTAAAAGAAGAACCAAGTTTGATCTCAAGATTTTAATTTGAGTGAAGTTATTGCCTACTGGACTCACAGGTGACTTGTGTTCTGTGAAATGTGGAAACAGACGCTTTGAGCAGCTGAACAACACCTAAAGCCACTTCCTTTCTTCAGAGCCTCGACCACAAACACATTTAAAACTTGATGGTAAAGTTCCAGTCTGAGTGTCTCTGTCTGATGGTCACCATGTTCAGCCTGAACCGAGCAGCTCTGCTTCAACTATTAGTTATGTGCCAAGTCTTTGCAGGTACAGTGGACATTTGTGTTTGTCTTGTATGCTTTTTTCTATTTTTAATTATATTTAATATTGATTGATTGATTGATTGATTGTTTCCTTCCCTGTTAGGTCATTTCATTGAACACAAAGATATTCTGGTGTCCAGGGGAGAATCTGTCATGTTGACTTGCAACACATCCGAGGAAAAGATCATACAAATCAACTGGACCAAAGACAGATTTAGATTTGCTCATTTAATCTCAACGAATGAGACTTTTTCCAATTTCAGCTCTCACAGAGTGACAATAGACCTAAACTTACCTGCTCAGCTGAATGTTTCTAATGCTCAACATGAAGACGCAGGACTCTATATATGTGAAGTAGTAAGTGGTGACCATGGCACATGGACAACAGAGTGGAATTTGACAGTGTCTGAGGCACCTGAAAGTAAGTAGAGCACAAAACAGGACTAATCATCTCTTCAGACTTAGTACATTTCAAAGCTCACACTTCATGCTACTTTAATTATTCACACCTGATTTGATGCAGGAGTCAGTTCATCATGGGATTTTCTATACATACTCACATCTGTAATTGGACTTCTTCTCTGTGTCATCGCTCCAGCTGTCTGCCTCTGCAGGTGAGTTTTTATTTAAATCTGTGTGAAAATTGTAGCCTGATGTCGTTACACACTTAACATCTTGACTTCCTCCCTTCCCCACTTGCCGTCATCATGTAACTGACATGTGAACTAGCTGCATTTTTAAACATTTCTGCATTTGCCAAACATATGTCACACTACTTAATATTGTTAATCCTCTTTCCAGTAACAGTTTACATTACAATACGGGAGCTTTAGATGATGTCAGTTAATGCAGCACAGAGATTTTTTTACAGCGGACATTTTGATTTGTCAAAGCAGGAAAACAAACATGTAAATAACATTAATGATGCGTTCACTTCATTAAGTGTCCCAGTAAGACATGTCAGAGAGTGAACATACACAACACCAGTGCCAGTGCTGTAAATGGCTCACCTAAATGGAAAGCAGTTATCATAAATGTTAGTATTTCCACCTGTGCTTCCTGCTTTGACAAGTCAAAATGTCTGCTGTGAGAAGGCTCTGCTGCTGCCACCATGACCAAAAACCAGAATGTTTTTATTTTCCAGTCTGCTTATTTTCATGTCTTTTTCTCATGACAAGAATCTTTTCTTACTGCAATGAAATGTCTTAATAATGTTCTTATTAATTCAAGCAGACGCATCTCATTAAAGACATGTTTCCGGTTCAACATGATAACCTGGTGTGTGTTAATAAGAAATCTACATGATGTTAAATGAGGAAAAGATCCAGTCAGTGCCTTCACATCAACGAGCTGCAGGTAGTGTTAAACAAACAGGGGACATCGTGTTTGAATCATGTTAAACTTGGGTTAATTATTTAACAAATAAATATATTTAAGAGTGGCCACATGAGTCTGCACTCAAACAGGCTGCATCCCTGACTGTGACAGGCAGAGGGCGACAAACTCTGAGAGAGAAGAGATGAGAGCTGAATGTGATGGAAGGAGGACAGAGGGAGAGAGATGAGAGACTCAGAGAGAGGAACAGAAACAGGAGGTCAAGAATGAAGCTGCACCAGTAGTACCAGTATTTTTTAAAATTTCTTTTATTTGAGTACCCCCACCCAACACCCTCCCAAGCACTGATGGCAAGTAACTGAGTAAATGTACTCCAGTACTGTACCTAAGTACAGGTACCTGTACTTTACTTCAGTATTTCCATCAAATACTACTTTATACTTCTGCTCTACTACATTTTACAGAGAAATATAGAAATATTGTACTTTTAACTCTACTGCAGTCATTTGACAGATTTAGTAATTTCACATTTCAGATCTAAATATATAAAACAAAGTGCAATATTCCCTTTTGCTTGTGGCTCCTTAGAAAAAGAGCGTGTCTATAGTCCAATAACTAAAAACAGATTCCCGTATCAGAATTTAGTTTTTTCTTTCCGACCACAGTAAACATCTCACGACCTACTCAAATTTCTTTTGTGGGCCTTCGGAGGGGCCTGACCTCTAGGTTGGAAAACCACTGGACAAAGCAACATAACTGTGTTAAAATAACCTGAATTAGCTCCTCTTCAACCAGCTACAACAGTAAAATGCTACATGTACACTGATGCATCAGTGTGAATGAGCTTAGAGCTGAAATGTTGAGGTGATTATTCAATTAGTCGATCACCAGAAATCAATAATCGATGAATCATTTAGGTCATTTTAAGCCAAAACGCCGAACATAGGTTAGTTCAAACTTCTGAATTGTGAGGATTTTCTGCTTTTTCATGTCTTATGTGACAAATGTTTTATGTGAAACAAGGGTGTCACTATGTGTTGAAAAGTGGTGGGGACATAAGGGCTCCGATGAAAAAACAACTTTTTATAAGTCCTCTTCAGCATAATGTGATTTAAGATAATGTAATGAAGAGATCGTATGAGGTCAGAGTACATAATTACAGCAGGAAAAAAGTGCATAATGGCATCAAATGTATTTCATGTCATCTGTTAGTGAATATTTTTTAGTGCAAGCTTTTTCTTTATCACATTTTTAACCCAACTCAAGGTTGGTCATTTCAAAAAAGGGTGGGGACGTCTTCCAAGTATCCCCAACAGTCTGAAACAACATGAAAGTCCAGTGGATTTTCATTATTTACAATTTTATCTCTGCAGAAAACTCTGGAAAGAGACACCAAACCAGGACTCAGTGAGGAGCAGGACCCTGAGTTATGTCCAGTTTCATGTCCAGTTGGGAGGACAGGTCAGAAGAACTTCAAGTCATTACTCAAACTATTATGTTCTCATGTCTCACAAAGCATTTTTTTTTAGCAGTCTCTCTTATTTTCTTTCTTTTCTTTTCTTTCTTAGTTATGAGTTTATTCTCATCCCCTCTCCCCACAGGTGTCCACACAGGTGTCCCCACAGGTGGCTCCTCCTCAGTACCAGAGTTGTGTAGTATACAGGATGAATCACCAGCAGAGGGAAGAAGAGGCTCAGTTCAGTGTTTGGTCTGACAAGAATGACATTCAGATTAAAGTTGAATAAGAAACAAGAGAGATGCTGGACAGGACACATGATATATGATGATGTATGGAAACAATATGAATCCAGCCTGTGTATGTGTATGTCTCTTGAAAGTTGTGTCCTGCCTTTCACCCAGCATGCACCAGTGTTTATTACAAATAATCTTTGGAGGATTTGCAGTGAGTGACCTGTTCCTGCAGTGACACTTAACTATACTAACATGTGAGTGTTTGACTCTGCAGCTTTTCTTGCTCTTGAAGAAATAAAAATGAAATCAGCCATTTAAAATGGATCAGACTTCATTCACTGAATTTGTTTGGGGGTGTAAATCCAGACCAATGATTCTTTAGAGAACTTGTGCTTGTGTTCATGTCAAATGTTTGAAAAGCACATACTATAAGAAGTCCAAACTATATGGTTTATTAGCAGAATGATTCAAATGTTCAGCTCTTCATTAATTGTTCTTGTTGTTGAACTGATTCAGAGAAAATGTGCCATTTATCAGTCTTTTATCAGAACCATTTGAATAATTTACTTTTGATGTAACCTGTCAAGGAACATGTGAAATCTCGTGCAGACTTTTACTATTAAAACCAACTTCATCACTCAGATGTGTCGCATGTGTTTGCCACTAATATCCCAAACTTAAACTATTACAATATTATTCTACCAATCAGTACAAACCGACACTGTATTTATTTTAATTAAAGACAAAAAAGCCAGTTTAAAACAAATATGGTTAATAAAGGATGCTCATCATGTGACTGTATAGACAATATATTTCAGAAGAATACATTCATTGTTGATTTCAGTCTTTTCTCGGTAATAATAAAGAGATAAAAACAATGTTATTGTTATCTTTAAATAGGCTGTTCATGTCCTGAGTGACCCGATCACAAAAGAAATATCTTTATGTATAACCAATGAACAAGTAGGCCCAAATAGTTAAGATTGTGTTGTAGATAGTGTTCCACAAAGTTTACAAATTTTCTCCTGACACAACAAGTCAAGTAAAACACAGAAAATAGACAAGCTGGTACAGCAATGCCTCAACATACTGGCACATATTCAAATAAATGCTTATTTCTATTTTTAAATAAGAATATAAGAGGGGAGATAATGAGGGCTGATATGAGATAATAACAGTTTTGTCTCCGTTCTACTCTCCTCTTGTCTCAGACAACAGACAAGGAAGAGAGTTTGAGTTAATAACCTCATCTGAGGTCAACAGAAGAACTATTGATCAGTATAAATATGATGATGATTATATGTTTGGTATTGAGGTCATCTAAAAGTCAAGGAAAGTAATCAAATAACATCACATTACTACTTTACTGACTACATTTTTTAAGAAGTAATTAGTAACTGTATCAGAATACATTTTTAAAGTCACCCTCTCAACCCTGCATATAAATGAAATACTGTTTAATATCCCTCAGATTGACTGTCTCTGACAATAACATGTGAAGATGGTGTCTGTTTCATTCCTACAGTTTTATCTACATGACATTTAAAATCAAATCAAAAGAAGAAAATTCTTCTTTTCACTGTTAGGACACAGTCATGGTTCAGAATTATTTAGTGTGCAGCAGAGTAAGTGACAGCTGCCGCTCTTGGTTAGCTATTCTTAGCTGTAGCTAGCTACTGTTAGAAATTTGATCATGGCTCTGGTAGCTGTGGAGCCAGCAGCCCTCAAGGTTGTCTGGGTTCAGCTCAACGGGATATGGCGGTCTGAGGTGAGAGTGAACACGGCTGGATACCAAACTGGGACTGAACACAGCCTCCAAGACCATCTGAGGATAGTTTGACAACAGGGGATACGGTACAGAGGTGATACAGCAGCTCTAACCAAGACCGTGACTTCAGGGACAACAAGACACAGCAGGCGGGACGGTAGCTGAAGCCAAAATGAGCTGGACTATTTTCACATCTTACTCTGTGTATTGAGGATTTTTTTTTTTTTTTTAAGTGTTGGTGAGATTTATTTTGTTCATGTCGAGTTTGAATGAAGTGTGTTTCACGAGTGAACCAGGCAGTTAAGATATTTTTAGTTCAGTAAAAGAGAGAAACTTGAATTCAGGTGTATGGTTGTATTTTTTTCAGTTTAGTAAAAATAGAAACGGGAGTATTTCATTTCTTGACATTTTGTGAGCTTTTTTTTTGTTAATTTATTACCTTAACAGCTGGCATATCTGCCTGTACAAAGGGCTATAAGGAGACGGGTCAGGCTGGGGCTAGCTGGTCAGTATGCTAACTTCAGCAGACATCTCCGCAACACATCTTTGACATAACAAACGGAGGATGCCGATAGTGAGCAGGTACTTCTCATGGCTCGAAGCAGAGGCCATTTTTTCCTCACTGCAACAGCTGCTTTCTCACTTCGAGATTCAACAGAGATGTTTCTTTCTTATTTGTATTGTATTATTGTATTTTGTAGATGTACTTGAGATTCAGTTGAGAGGGGCAATCAGCACTTTTTCCACAGTTCCCAAAGTTTCTCTTGTCTACAGTCAACCAACTATACTGTTTTTTTTAATGACCTCAACAATATAATAACTGTTCTGTAGCCGGGTCTGAACTTTGTTCCTTCAGCAGCTGCTTCACAATGTAAGCTCAGTGATCCATTAACTCTGATGGCTTTTGGACTCTGGTTATTAGTTCAAAATAAAAAAATAAAAAAGGCTCTGCTGAATTTATTGGTCACTATCATGTGGACTTGCAGGATGCTTTTACAAAATACCACTGATATACCACCCACACATCAGTATCACAGAGGAGACTGGATTCAATAACTGAAATGAGCAATTTGAGCCAAATTAGAATTGGAAACTTTTGATTACAGAAAATACCCAGCATGCTATTCCTCTTGTTTATTGACTTCCAGTAAAGAACCACAAATTGTTTCCCTTGTATCATTCCCTTACATCAATTTTTAATTCTTTAGTGTTTATTAAAACACTAAAGAATTAATATGTCTGCCTAAACCAGCATAACCCAGGAACAGAGACTTTTGGCAAGAAAGGCTACATCCTGTTACAACTAAGCTGTACTCACTGACACCAGCCTGACTAGCTCCCCTCTCCCTGATCCTCCATATTCCTCTTCTTACGTATTACTCTGACCTGCTTCAGGCAGCATTTGTAAAGTCGGGCCGGGCATGAACTTATGTGCAACTGTTGCTGCTCCACTTTGGAAGCACAGTCATTCATTAACTCTGATGGCTTTTTGACATTGCTTATTAACTAGACAGCAATTAGACAAGGCTCTGCTGATGTTATTGGTCACTGTCATGTGGACCTGCAGGATGCTTTTACAAAACACCACTGATCAGAGTTTGGATTTGTCTGTCGGCCCCACACATCAGTATCACAGCGGAGAATGGGTTCAATAACTGAAATGAGCATTTTGAGCCAAATTAGAATTGGAAACTTTTGATTACAGAAAATACCCAGCATGCTATTCCTCTGTGTTTATTGATGCTGTGTTGAAACTTCAAGTAAAGATTATTTTCAGGCCTGAATAGCAAAACAAACACATTTCTTGCTCCAAATGTAAATCACAAATTGTTTCCCTTGTATCTTTCCCTTACATCAATGTTTAACTCTTTAGTGTTTCTTGCTCTGGTCCAGGTTGGACAATAACATTCAAGTATGTATAAACTTTGTTAACAGGATTAAATAATATGTCTGCCTAAACCAGCATGAAGGAACTGAGACTTTTGGCAAGAAAGGCTACATCCTGTTACAACTAAGCCCCCCCCCTGATCCTCCATATTCCTCTGATTGCTTCAGGCAGCATTTGTAAAGTCCCACGCATTTCCCCTCCCCTGAAAGCAGAACGATCCCGCGACCTTCAGATCCTCGATAAGACTGTACACTAACAGAAGTGTGCTGGATGGATCATGTCTGCGTCTTCGTGCGTTTTCTACGACAAGTTATGGACAACGTGTTTCTCCAGGAGCAATACGATGTTTATACTGGTGTCCGCGATGATCCTGAGCACAGTTACAGAAGGTTTGTGAGCTTTTTTTAAAAAAAAAACTACAAGGAAAGCAGATTGGCCGTTTCATGGTAAGCTAGCAAAGCCGAGGATGCTGAAGTAGTAAGTGTATAAGGAGTATAAATAAGGAGGAGTGTGTAAGAGAGGTAGCTAACATACACCACACAAAGTGGTTAACTTTTTTTTTTTTTTGGGGGGGGGGGGGGGGGAGTGACTGCACCCTGTAAGTCCTTATTGCAAGGAGTGATATTGACCAAATTCACTGTACATGCGCCTGGTTTCCTCTACTATTAATGCTGAAAAGACAGAGAATGTAACCCCTCCCAATCCAGAGTTACAGGGTGCAGTCACTTTTTGGCAGGGCCTGCCGAAAAGTGACTGCACCCTGTAACTCTGGATTGCAAGGAGTGATATTGACCAAATTCACTGTACATGCGCCTGGTTTCCTCTACTATTAATGCTGAAAAGACAGAGAATGTAACCCCTCCCAATCCAGAGTTACAGGGTGCAGTCACTTTTTGGCAGGGCCTGCCGAAAAGTGACTGCACCCTGTAACTCTGGATTGCAAGGAGTGATATTGACCAAATTCACTGTACATGCGCCTGGTTTCCTCTACTATTAATGCTGAAAAGACAGAGAATGTAACCCCTCCCAATCCAGAGTTACAGGGTGCAGTCACTTTTTGGCAGGGCCTGCCCAAAAGTGACTGCACAGTGACACAGTGATATTGACCAAATTTACTGTACATGCACCTGGCAAACACAGAGAATGTTATGCAGAATGTAAAGGCAATCCGTTACAGTTAGCCTACAGTTCTATATATACTGCATTATTGTATTCATAATTATACTCTTAAAAGTACAAGTTAATCAAAAAGTTACTTAAGTAAATGTAATGAAGTAAATGTAAATCGTTATTACCCACCTCTGATAGCACTTACTAATTTCTCAGTATGTGTTATATGATTGCTATCTAATGTGACGTGGAAACACTCCTGCATTCTTTTCTGCATTGATTTCCTAATCCTCGTTATAAAATCACTGAAACAGGGATATTGAATTATGACTTTATTTATAGATCAAAGCGGTGTAAAATCACATTGCAACAACGATAACAACAACAACAACAATAAAAGTGGCAAGGTAAAGCATCTACCCTCATCAATTGTTGACAACTAGCCTACATTATGGAAACATCAGGTTACTTTTTTTATCTGCGCCGTTCTTTTTCCGTAGCCTCTTCACTTGGGCTACAGGACTGCACAGTAAAAAAAACATTTCTCTCGGTGCTGCGTCTGCCAGCTGACCCGTAGTAGACCTACGCCCACTTCCTCTGAACTGATGCGCGTTCCCTTCGAGGGCGGTCGTTTTTCGGCAAGCAGTCTCTTCTCGGCACTACACCGGGCGGTACCTACCATCCAAAAACAAAAATAATCGGAACACAGAACTTTAATGTGTGATTGTGTACAGGTGTTCACGAGATACCAACCTTTCATGAACTCGTGAGTTTCGCCAGCCGTCTTCTTCAGACTACACCTGAGACGCCTAAAGTAACTCAGTTCATTTTTTAAAAGCCCACACCAGCAATTCTAGACTGTTTTCTTCGTGTGGACGGAGCACTGATACTGAGACAAGAAGATGTGTCTTTTCTACATGGAGGATGCCAGCTTACATCTCGCTAGATACCACATGTGTTTTTACTTGTTTCTGTGCCTTCTGACTTGAGATCTGAATCCTGATGAGATTTTACACCCCTCACAGCTCTCCAGGTGATTGGAGGAAACAAGACGGTGATCCAAGGAGGAACCGTTGTCTTACCGTGCAAACTCATTGACACCAGGGAAACCCTCAGTCAGATTTCATGGCAGAGGATGACCCGAGGGAAACCTCGGAATGAATTGTTCTTCACCATCTTACCTAAAGATGGACCAAAGTTTGTCAATGGAGGTGATGAGCGATTTACATTTATTGGGAGCATTGATGACAGCAATGGATCTCTCCAGTTATTCAACGTCACGCTGATGGATGAAGGCACCTACACGTGCATCTTCACCCTGTTTCCCAGCGGTAACCACAAGACAGAAATACCTGTAAAAGTGCTCGGTATGATGCTCTGTTTATAAAAATATTTTCTTTGTTTATTTATTATTTGATTATTCATATTTATACATTTCTTGTGTACTGTGACTGTCGTAGTGCCTCCAATCTCAAGCCTGGAAGCTCATCCTCCTGTTTTGGGTGATAAGGAGGTTTCACTCGTTACCTGCACAGCTGCTGGTTCCAGGCCTCCTGCAGAGGTGAGGTGGCAAACTGGTGATCTGGCAGATAAACTGAGGGCAACATCCAACTACAACCAGCAAGACAATGGTACAACTACCACAGTCTGCTCGCTGTTTGGAATACCGAGCAGAGAAATCAACAATCAGTTGGTCCAGTGTGTCGTCAACAATGCAGCCCTGGAGAGAGAACAAACTCTGCCCTTCACCTTACAGGTCTACTGTGAGTATACAAATACTTCCATTCATCACTTACTTCTGCAGAAGAATCAGGGAGACTCTTTAACTCAGATCTATATAATAATGACTTTCTGTCCTTCAGATGTTGGTGTGGACTGAGACTGGGTTCCAACAACAAGGATAAATGTTCAAACCAAGTGAAATCATGGTTTAATTTTAAATTATGTTGCACAAAACTGTAAAACTAGTGTGATTAAACCTTTCTATAACCTCAGTTTAGTTTTTACTCTTAAAGTAGAATAAATGTAATTCTGTTGCACCGAAACCTTAAACTCCAATTTAAAACTGTGATCCAGTAGTAACTTAAACTTACACTTGAGGAAATGTAACTTTTAAAATAGATTGAGCAAAGTAATCAACTTTGTTGATGGAGTTATGGAACTGAACATGAAGAATGAACTGACTGTCAACAGGGCAGTGAGGAGATGCAGCTGTACCACAAATATTCTTAACTCCTTGTGGCCCTGAAATGTTATGCCACTGGATGTTTTCAGAGGATAGGAACCTGTTTGGCCTACACAGCTCCTCTTTTTGCAGCATAGATTTGCATGTCAGTTACAACAGGGCTACCTGTTTGAAGATGCGTCTTTAATTAATGACATGCTTATCTTGAGTCGTAAATGTTTAAAAGCAGCAGGCTGATCTAGGATGTACTGGTGGTTTAAAGAGTGGCTGTAAATGCTCTGCTCACTGCCATATTATATTGTGAAGCCCTGCATTTAATTTCCTATACATTCTTAAACAATAAAAGTCCCTGATTTATTTTTTCATGTAAAAACCTTTTCATAATGAAGCAACAAAATCAGGAGATGTTGGTTTTTCACCAGCAGTAACTTAACCACAACTCCTGAAAAAGCTGTATGTAGTGTTTTGTTATATACATACATATATATAAGGAATACAGACTACAGTCTACAAAGATCAAGTTTTTTGTCCTCCTTTTCACCCACTAGGTCCTGACAGTATGCAGATTTATTTCTGTATTTATTTTAATCTAGGTAGCATCTCCATGTTTGTATGTGTGAGCGCCCTTACCAGCATGCGAACGGCGCGCCACCACAGCACAACACTAAGCAGTCATTGCTGTGGTGGGAAGACATGTAGCTGGGCTGTAGGATGGGGTTCCTGAGCTAGTATTTTCTCACTTACAGCAATAACCCAGCCCATTCTCTCTGCCTGTTTCTTGCAGTCCCCCCCACTGAAGTGAACATTCATGAACGAGCTTCTGGCTCGTTTGAATGTGTGACTGAAGCCAATCCAGATGCAAAGTTTACCTGGAGCAGGTAAACTAGTTTGAATTAACTGGTTTCAGTGGAATTTTTTTATAAAACAATATTATGTTTAACCTCAACGTCATTGTCACAACCTCTGTACAGTGGTGGGACTAGACCCAAAGTATGATTAGAAAAATGTACTTAAGTAACAAAAGTAAAAGTAAATGAATGGGATCAATGTCCCCTGCAATTGTTACATAGATAGCTTAGATTATTAAATTATTACTGGTGTATTAATGTGTAAATGGCATTTGATTGTTGTAATGGGCCGAAGTGGAGCTGATGATGGAGGTCATCAACTATACTGTATGTAAAAGTATTTGAGCAACTGTACTCAATCACTGCTAAAGCATAATCATATAAAGGTATACACTCTGGAGGGAAAAAAAGAAGCAATGTTGAGACCCATATAGAAGTAATCCCTCTTAAGTATTACGTATGAGCCACTAGAAATGTGTGGCGGTGTCTGTATCTGCTATGACTCTACCGTCTGCCTGTACGGCCTTATTTTATTGATATTTTGCTGTGTTCAGGACCTTTCTGGGCATAGGTATCTGACATCTCACTGTAGGAACGAAATTAGAAAATCAACTATCTTTCTCCAGAATCGCCCTCTGCACCTGGTGTGTTTACAAACCGCAATCACCAAATCCCACATATCACGCCTTTAACATGAACTGAATAGGCTTAGGTAACTGACTGAACTAAAAGAAAACTGCCTAATAAACTGAACACAAAGGGGTGTATACAACATCTAATACACAAACACTATCAATCAAACTACAAATAAAGCAAAAACAGAACAATTAGTGTACCAGTATACATATTTTAAACGTACTACAAGGAGTTTTTAACTGTTTCTGAAACTCAGTGCCTGTTTTTATTGGTTATTTCTGTTTAGTTGTTATATTTAGTCTTAATGCCTGTCACCAGGTCAGATTACGACCTCTCCAGGTCAGAAACATAATAAAATAAATCCATTAGTCTGGTGGTACGGCACTGAAACAAAGTTTATTATGTTTCACCATCTTGGGACTAATGCCAATACCAATATTAGGAAGTAAAAGATTTCGATATTGATATATCGCCAAATATATACACCTTTCTGTAAAGATCCCTCAGATGTTGTGACAAAATATGTAATGGAGGCGGATATTTTACAGTCTAACAATAAACTTTACCTGGAGAAGGTCTAAGTCAGAAAAGGCAGCAAACCTATCCGTTAAGGACATAAATAAAAAACTAATAATTTAAATTCATTAAACTTTGGCAGAACTCTCTACAGTTCACAACATATTTCTGGCCTAATGTTGTGACTCTTTAATCAAGCTGAACATTTCAGTGCTTGGCCTTGTTCGTTTGTTTTAGGTTTAACAACCCGTGGCCTCAGTCTGCCGTCAGAGTAGAAGGTGCAACATTACAGTTTCTAAGCATGACCTCTGACCTGAATGGACTCTACCAGTGTGAAGCTTCGAACCCTTATGGAACAAAACGCGGTTACCTCTATCTGCATGTATCTTCAGGTGAGGACAGGTTTGATGTTGTGTTTTTTTATTTTTTTTCCCTCTGTTTTTAGATTTCAGTGTGTTGTGATTGTTTGAATTTGTTATTCTTTTATATCTCTTAATTTAAAAAAAAAAAAGTTGCACAGTGAAACTCTACAAGGCTGGACATGCACTCATTGATCAGGAAATCACTGATAACAGAGTTTCTCTTAAACCAGTCAGGAACACACAGCTGAGCAAAGGAGAAGGATATGCTGTAATGGAGACATATTGTCCTCATTTTCAGGTTCATCATTTTATGTTGGGTTACCACTAGAATCGATTTACAAGCTTTAATGTTCAAAAAGTACATTTGCATACATTTTCTTATTCTGTCCAGTGCTGCTGCGCTGTATTCCCCCTCTGTCTGAAACGTTCTGTTTTAGCTCCCGTCTCTTTAGGGCCCCTCCTCCTGAATACCCAGTCTCCTCTGATTGGTCAGTTCATACATGCCTGTGCCAGTAACGCCAACAACAGAGCCACTTTAATAAAATGATTCTTACGTAACAAACTAGTTGCTCGGCATTTAAGTATGCAAATGTGTGACATGATGACGTAGTGTGATGTCACTAAGACACATAATTAAAGGCAGGACTACTGACGAGGCGTTTCAGGAGCAGTGTTTTCTGTGCGAGAGAGGAGCTTCTGTTCTGTACAAGCACAAGAACCTATGTAACACACTGAAGGAAAGGGGGAAAAGCATAGTGCTGTACGTCTCCTTTAAAGTACGATTAACTGCAGTGCTGTTGTATTGGGGCGATATCAAACTTGTGAGTGTACCTCATACAATGACTGTGTATATCAATTTCCTGTTAATATCTCTTCTTTCTTGTGTCTTGTCTCTCTACAGGAGGCTGCGCTGTTGGTTGGACCTTATTTAGTCTTTTGCTTATCCTGAATGTTGCTGCTGCACTCTGGTACCTTTATAAATCTGGAAATTTGCAAAGGTAACAGGTACAGTAGTACTATATGCACATAAATGGAAAATTACAGTGCTGCTGGGAAGTATGTAAGAACATGTTGTATGCACTGTGTTAAACATTTGTTGCATATTAATTGTTGGTTCATTGTCCAGGACTAGGGAGTTGATATCTGGGGATATGGAGCCGGTCCAACGAAGTCCCAGTGTATCTGACAGTACTGACTCACGTGGATTATGAAGACAACAGGCAGAGGCAGAGGTAGAGGAATTATGTAAAATATTCAGTTTGTTACAGAACTAATAATTTAAATTCATTAAACTTTGGCACAACTCTCTACAACATATTTCTGGCCTAATGTTGTGACTCTTTAATCAAGCTTATGGAACAAACGCAGTCACCTCTATCTGCATGTTCCTTCAGGTGAGGTCAGGTTTGACTTGGCTTTGGGTTTTTGTCAAATGTGTTGGTGTTTTTGTTTTTTTTTTGCATTTGCTGCTGTTCTGTGGCTTTCAGTCGGCTATACCATTTACACGCCACTAGAGGTCATTCATATTACAATTTATGATCTTGAGGCTGCACTGTTTGTTGGACCTTATGTAGTCTTTTGCTTATCTTGAATGCTGCTGCTGCTGCTGTGTGGTACCTTTGTAAAAGCAGGAAATGGTACAAGACAAGGTAACAAGAACAGTAGTAGTTCGTACAATTAAGTGGAATAAAAACAGTTTGGCTGCTAAGTATATAAGAAATATATCAGGGATTTTTACAAGGATGTGGAGCAGCCGGCCAGTGAGCCAGCTCGGGCCAGCTGATGCTACTAGTCCACTATATACACTGATCTTAAGCATATCTGAATGAGTTTACCAACCCATTCGTAGACATGTAGTCAATTATTGTAAGAATAAAAGGCCCAAACACCAGCAAAGGCTCTATTGTAATGCAAGGAATTATTATTATTATATTTTTCAAATGAACTGCATATTTTAGGGGCTAAACAGGCTTGAAAATGCACTACTGCTGTTGGTAAAATAACAAAGCACAACACCATAACAAATCACTTGGCACAAATAATGCAAATCTACTAAATTAACGCAACTTTTAAATGTCTGCAAATAAGTGAAATGCCTCTTTCATGTGGTTGGTGAGACAGAATTGGGCATGCAGCTGAGCTAAAAAAACTCCACTTACAGTTTATTTTCAGATGATGTTAAATCAGACATTACAGTATTTTTTCACTTGCCTTATTGGACAACTGTATCTGAAAATATACTGCATGCTGTATCACTAAAGCTGAGCTGGGGGTTCATGTCTGTCTCACCAGGAGGTGTTGAACAGGACTGATGGGAAATATCTGACACACTGGAAACTATCGAAGTTAACTTTTATTTTACTAATGTTTTACCAAGGTTCAATATGTATGGAATTTATTTTATAAATAATTCAATTCAAAGCCAATACATCAACATTGGATTACAAACATGTTCCCCTTAAATAATCTTATTTTTGTTGAATGAGAGTGCATTTATGTTTCTAATAAAACAATATTTTAACCATTGTGGCCTGTCTTGATCAACCTTACAGTGAAGGTGAAAATAAATAAATACATATATTAAATGAGGGCTAATGATTCTTAATGGAAGACAGACGCAAACATTTAAATTCATTTCTAAATCAATTTGACTAATTTCTGTATGATATACAGTAAAAGTTGACTTTATATAATATGTAATGTATAAAATGTATAATCATTTCCTTTTTTGCAGGTTCTCAGCAGAAAGAAACGGCACCGCAGCTTCTCCTGACTCCTCCTCCTAAATCCCCAAATGAACAATGATAATACAGAGATTATTTTTATTATCAGGCTTTTGGATATATCTAATTTTTTTTAACTCTCAGGTACTGTAACAAATATGCTGAAATCTTGACACATCTCTGAGCTCTGTAAATCTTACTGTTTTTTCTTTATACTGTTTCATCTCTTTGTGTCTCTCATCTCGTGCCTAAGTGAATGAGATGAAGCTACATATCATCTCAAAACACAGTGAAAAGTAAATAATGTAATAATGAGATAACAAAACTTGAAGAACATTATGAAATTTAAGTTATGAAGAGTTACAAGAAGGTTTTTAAAGGATCATATTAATAATTTAAAATCCATTTAATATTGTCTCAGAAAGTTCAAGGGCTCAAATCAAATCCTGAATCAGAAGAAGTATTAATGCTGGAACAATTACTATACAAAAACCCAAAGCTAATCTGGAAAGAAAGAAAAGAAACTGGGTCCTAAGTAGTTCAAGGAAAATCCAGTGGAAGTTTTATTAGTGACGGGGACGTTGTGAGTTGCATCAGTGAAGTAAAAAGGGTGTAGTAACAGCTACATTGAAGAGCTCATCCAGAACAGAAGGTATTCCAAAAAAGCTTTAAGGGGAACCTATTATTCTAATTTGTAGCTCTATATGTTTTGTCTGTGACTCCACTACAGTAGCTTTGCATGATTTACAAATCAATTTGCAGGATTTTAATCAAATTAAAAGTGTGTTATTTATCTTATACTGGCCCTTTATTCAGCCCCCGAGTTCATTCGGTGTCTGAAACGGTTCCTCAGAGGAGCCGAATAACTTTTTAACTTTACTATTCCAATTGTGGTAAAAGAATTTTTTTTAAAATGGTATTTTTAAATTATACAGTGACACATTGTTGGTGGATCAAGAGAAAAATGAGCCTATATTGATCAAATTTTTGCACTTTCATATGTTTTGTTGACGTTATGGAGTAAAACACAGAGGATTAATGTCTTTTAATGTTAAACATAGAAAACAAAAATATAAATATTATATTTAAGAGATTATATCAAAAATTCAAGAGTTACTGTGAAATGGAATGAAACCTTTGCACTATATGTAGAAGATGTGTGATATGTATCTGTTTGTTGTTCAAGTGTAATCTTCCCCTCATGCATTACGAGGTGTACTGTATGGTAACAGCTTGCCAAAGAATGTGTGCCATTGACCACTGGTGTTGCTATCGAGAAAGAAGCCTTTTGGGATTGTGCTGGTTGACATGTTGATTGTAATTGGCTGTATTTTAACCATTTTGTGTAACTTGTGAGGAAAAGTATAGCACTTAGCCACTGCACTGTTCGTCTAAGTTGCTTCTTTATTTCTGGATTTCCTGTTTGTAATTAAAAACTCTGCACTTCACTTCAGTCCTGGCTTTTATAAATTACGTTAAGTTATTTTACAAGTTATTTTATGAGACCCTTTTCACAACAGACATTTTAACTTGTCAAACGGGAAAAGCAAAGGTGTAAATAATATTAATGATGGATATTCTGTCAGTATGAAGGCATGTCAGTGAGTGAGCAATGCACAATACCAGAGCCCTGGAACTGGCTCACATAACTAGTATGCAGCCATTATTGATGTTACTTTACGTCCTTTTCCTCTAATAACAAGTAAAATGTTAGAGAAGAGTCTTTTGACAAAAAAATATTTACTCTGTTTCTACTTTCCAATTTTCTCATCTATGTTGTTATAAGATATTTTCTTATTGTTCTGTTTTGACAAGAAACTTGTTATAACAACATGTCGCTTAACTTTGTTCAGTGACAATACTTTCATGTGAAAATCAACGTATCTCATTTCATAACCCGATGAATGAGTATGTTTTAATAAGAAATCCACACATGTTGAAATGAGCGAAATATCCAATCAGTGCCTTGATCAAAGAGCTGCAGGTGTAGGGTGAAATAAAGTTCAAATGAATGCTCAGACACTAAATCTGTCTTTGTCTCTGATTGCAAGGGATTATTTATTGCATGCACTTGAGAATGAAGAGAAGTTGGTTACATTGCAGCTTGTACTTGAATATCACAAGCATGTACAAGTTTATCAGCAAGGTCAGACCATGCTGTCCAGTCTGACCAGGGTGTCTCTCATAACATAACTGTCTTCTACTATCTGTACTTTCCCTCCTCACTCTGTGTGAACAAGGCCACTCTTCTCACTCGTTTCAGTCACTTCATTATGCTGAAACAACTGGAAAGTGGAGCCTCATTATCAATCATCTCTGTAGAGCTCTGCATCAATCATCCAGAGGCTTGATGTCTAAGTTGCTCAGGAGAGAGATGAAACGGGAGAGAGTCACCTGTCAGAAAGTATACAGAGAAAATGGTCAGACTGCCAGAAAGACAGGATAAATAAAGTCCCAGTCAGCTACTACTTTAGGATCAAACACAGAGGAAAAAGAGAAGCGGGTCAAAAGGACATTTCTTTCCCATAGCATGTGTTTATAAGGGGAATTCTAAGGCTAAAACACTTTTCCTCTGTCCTTCTGTGGATGAAAGGCCAAAACAGAGAGAAAAGAAGTTTTGAGATTTTCGTGTCAAGTTTTGCTCAACTTTCCTCCCCCACTGCTCTCCCTCCCCACCTCCTTCCTTCCTGCCTTCCTTTCTTCCTCTGCCTTTCAATTCTGGTGAACTGTAATTAAAAATACTGTACTTTTTTTTTTTACTTCACTACAGCTAGTTAAAAGCAATCTAAAAGAGTCACTATTCAAATGTAATCTTTAGATTGAATCGACTTTATGGTGGAAAGAATGCTGACCAAAGTACTGCACTTAAGTACAATATTGAGGTAATTTTACTTTACTTGAGCCAGAATTCAGAAGTTATATATTTTTTTAAGAAATCATGTAAAATGTGTTAGTATGTCACTACAAGCTGTAACTTGCACATTTCCTGAACTCAATGAAAAACAATAAAATTACCGTTAATAACATTAACTGAATTACAACCTGGCCCAGGCAACAAAAGAGGAGTCACAATGGAAAAAGTAATTTATTACGCCAAGATAAGGAGCTGCAGAGTACAGGGTTGTAATGTGTGGGGAGATTTATTGAGGGTTCAGTTACCTAAACAAAAGTCCCCTTTATGATCCCCAAAGTCGGAGAACACCTGTTCAAACAGAGACCTGCCTCCTGCTTCTTGAGGTAATTTTACTTGACGCACTCAACTCAGTTCATACCATGAATATTTAAAAAAAGAAAAAAAATGTGTTAGTATGCCATTACAAGTTGTAACTTGCACATTTCCTGAACTCAATGAAAAGAAACAGGCCTAAAAGGTATCACACAAAGATGGAAAACCTTGAAGTCAAATAGTACGAACACTTACCTATGAAATAAACCAGTGAATGTAATATTACAGTCAGCGAAAAATCTTCAATTTACAAAGCAATATTAAATAATGATGTGATGAGTGATTTAACAGCTTTATTTTTTTTGTTTTATATGTCGGCATATATGAACATTTTCACCAAAAAAAAGTTCCAAGGAAATTAAATGAATCAATCCACAGTCATAATTTATTAAACAGTTGGATTTTCAGGTCTATAGCACTTTTTTTCATGCTACTTCATAATTCTGCTCCAGAGGCAATTATTGTACTTTTTACTCCATTACATTCATCTGACTGCTACAGTATAGTTACTAGTTACCTTGAGGATCAAGATTATACCCATGAAACATCAACTTAATTAAAAGTAGTTCAGATTTTCTCTCAGTCTGTCACGGGTATGGTGAGGACCCAAAAGCAGCACAGGCAGACAGGATATCAGTCGGTAATGACTTTTATTTATCACTGGCGTCTTTAACAGTTTACACAGTGACAGGGAGAAAAGTCTTGGCTCACAGTGATCTGCGAGATCAGAGAAGGAGTGAGTCTGGCGTCGCTGACTGAAGGCAAAGCCAGCAACAGTTGGATTACCTAGCAGGCAGACAGGTCCGGTGGTGAGCTGTGTAGCCACAGAGCCGAGCAGGTGTGTAACCAGGAGGGGATAGGCGAAACTCGTGGTCGAAGACAGAAGGCTGAGGTAATATCCAGGAGATCGGTCAGGCAGGATAGTCAGAGGCAGGCAGGGTCGGAACCGGGAGATCAGGCAGAAAAACGCTGGAGAGTCTGGTGCAAGCATCGAGAACAATCTGGCAATGAGTGAGAGTGGAGCTGGAGCTTAAATGCAGCCAGAGCAGAGCAGAGAGCACAGGTGAGTGGAGTTGGCTTGATGAGAGGGGTGTGTCTGATTGGCAGATTGAAGCAGGCAGGTGCAGAGTGGTGAGGCAGAGCTGAACTGTGACACAGTCCCTCCCAACCCTCCTGAGAAACTTTTCATTAACCTGGTCATATGATGGGTAATGTTTAATCATGTAGAATTAAAGCAAAACGAGGAAAGGGCTTTTAATACACAACTGCAACGACTTGTTCAATACTTTTTGGGAATGGAAGCAATAACAAAAGCCAAGGTCAAACATGTGAGGTGGCAGGCCATTCAGTTTCCCTTTAAATAAACTGTCCTTCAAGAACAGAGATTTCTTTGTATGAGGTTTTTTTCATGATCTCAACAATAAATAGCTGTTCTGTAGCCGGGCGTGAACTTCATGTGCACAGTCATTCATTAACACTGATGGCTTTTTGACATTGCTTATTAACTAGACAACAATTAGAAAAGGCTCTGCTGATGTTATTGGTCACTGTCATGTGGACCTGCAGGATGCTTTTACAAAACACCACTGACCAGAGTTTGGATTTGTCTGTCGGCCCCACACATCAGTATCACAGAGGAGAATGGGTTCAATAACTGAAATGAGCATTTTGAGCCAAATTAGAATTGGAAACTTTTGATTACAGAAAATACAGGATTAAATAATATGTCTGCCTTAACCAGCATGAAGGAACAGAGACTTTTGGCAAGAAAGGCTACATCCTGTTACAACTAAGCTGTACTCACTGATATCAGCCTGACTAGCTCCCCTCTCCCTGATCCTCCTTTTCCTACATTTTCCTCTGACCTGGTTCAGGCAGCGTTTGGAAAGTCCCACACATTTTACTCTCCCGTGAACGCAGAGCGATGACGTGCCGTACAGCCTCGTTCTGGGTGCACACTAACACAAGTGTTCTGGATGGATGGAGTCTGTTTCTTTGTGCGTTTTCTACGACAAGTTATGGACAGCGTGTTTCTCCAGGAGCAATACGATGTTTATACTGGTGTCCGCGATGATCCTGAGCACAGTTACAGAAGGTTTGTGAGCTGAATGTGTCTTTATTTAGCCTACAAGGACAGCAGCTTTGCCGTCTCATGGTGAGCTAGCAAAGCCGAGGATGCTGAAGTAAAGAACAGTTGGTAAAACCATACAATACAGAGACATGAGAGGCTATTCTGTTTGTTTGTATTGTATTGTATTCTGTTTTGTCTGTGTTTAAAGACAACACGGCCTGTTGAGGGATGGTGTTGTTTTGCATTGTTGGACAAGTTGAGTCAGGTTCAACTGCCACTCCTGCAGTTGCAGCTCAGTGGTCCCATTAAGAGAAATCAGGAATGACTGAAATGGCAATATTTAGACTACGCCTAAGACGCCTAAACTAACTCAGTTCATTTTTTAAACGCCCACACCAGCAATTCTAGACTGTTTTCTTCGTGTGGACGGAGCACTGATACTGAGACAAAAAGATGTGTCTTTTCTACATGGAGGATGCCAGCTTACATCTTCCTGGATACCATGTATTTCCATACTTGTTTCTGTGCCTTCTGACTTGAGATCTGAATCCTGATGAGATTTTACACCCCTCACAGCTCTGCAGGTGATTGGAGGAAACAAGACGGTGATCCAAGGAGGGACCGTTGTCTTACCGTGCAAACTCATTGACACCAGGGAAACCCTCAGTCAGATTTCATGGCAGAGGATGACCCGAGGGAAACCTCGGAATGAAAATTTCTTCACCATCTTACCTAAAGATGGACCAAAGTTTGTCAATGGAGGTGATGAGCGATTTACATTTATTGGGAGCATTGATGACAGCAATGGATCTCTCCAGTTATCCAACGTCACGCTGATGGATGAAGGCACCTACACGTGCATCTTCACCCTGTTTCCCAGCGGTAACCACGAGACACAAATACCTCTAAACGTGCTCGGTATGATGCTCTGTTTATAAAAATATTTTCTTTGTTAATTTATTATTTGATTATTCATATTTATAAATTTTTTGTGTACTGTGACTGTCGTAGTGCCTCCAGTCTCAAGCCTGGAAGCTCATCCTCCTGTTTTGGGTGATAAGGAGGTTTCACTCGTTACCTGCACAGCTGCTGGTTCCAGGCCTCCTGCAGAGGTGAGGTGGCAAACTGGTGATCTGGCAGATAAACTGAGGGCAACAACCAACTCCATTGAGTATGACAATGGTACAACTACCACAGTCTGCTCGCTGTTTAGAATACCAAGCAGAGAAATCAACAATCAGTTGGTCCAGTGTGTCGTCAACAATGCAGCCCTGGAGAGAGAACAAACTCTGCCCTTCACCTTACAGGTCTACTGTGAGTATACAAATACTTCCATTCATCACTTACTTCTGCAGAAGAATCAGGGAGACTCTTTAACTCAGATCTATATAATAATGACTTTCTGTCCTTCAGATGTTGGTGTGGACTGAGACTGGGTTCCAACAACAAGGATAAATGTTCAAACCAAGTGAAATCATGGTTTAATTTTAAATTATGTTGCACAAAACTGTAAAACTAGTGTGATTAAACCTTTCTATAACCTCAGTTTAGTTTTTGCTCTAAAAGTGGAATAAATGTAATTCTGTTGCACCGAAACCTTAAACTCCAATTTAAAACTGTGATCCAGTAGTAACTTAAACTTACACTTGAGGAAATGTAACTTTTTAAATGGATTGAGCAAAGTAATCAACTTTGTTGATGGAGTTATGGAACTGAACATGAAGAATGAACTGACTGTCAACAGGGCAGTGAGGAGATGCAGCTGTACCACAAATATTCTCAACTCCTTGTGGCCCTGAAATGTTATGCCACTGGATGTTTTCAGAGGATAGGAACCTGTTTGGCCTACACAGCTCCTCTTTTTGCAGCATAGATTTGCATGTCAATTACAACAGGGCTACCTGTTTGAAGATGCGTCTTTAATTAATGACGTGCTTATCTTGAGTCGTAAATGTTTAAAAGCAGCAGGCTGATCTAGGATGTACTGGTGGTTTAAAGAATGGCTGTAAATGCTCTGCTCACTGCCATATTATATTGTGAAGCCCTGCATTTAATTTCCTATACATTCTTAAACAATAAAAGTCCCTCATTTCTTTTTTTATGTAAAAACCTTTTCATAATGAAGCAACAAAATCAGGAGATGTTTTTTTTTCACCAGCAGTAACTTAACCACAACTCCTGAAAAAGCTGTATGTAGTGTTTTGTTATATACATACATATATATAAGGAATACAAACTACAGTCTACAAAGATCAAGGTTTTTGTCCTCCTTTTCACCCACTAGGTCCTGACAGTATGCAGATTTATTTCTGTATTTATTTTAATCTAGGTAGCATCTCCATGTTTGTATGTGTGAGCGCCCTTACCAGCATGCGAACGGCGCGCCACCACAGCACAACACTAAGCAGTCATTGCTGTGGTGGGTGCCGTTCACATGCTGGTTAAGGCGGCCAGTGGTGAAGACATGTAACTGGGCTGTAGGATGGGGTTCCTGAGCTAGTATTTTCTCACTTACAGCAATAACCCAGCCCATTCTCTCTGCCTGTTTCTTGCAGTCCCCCCCACTGAAGTGTACATTCATGAACGAGCTTCTGGCTCGTTTGAATGTGTGACTGAAGCCAATCCAGATGCAAAGTTTACCTGGAGCAGGTAAACTAGTTTGAATTAACTGGTTTCAGTGGAATTTTTTTATAAAACAATATTATGTTTAACCTCAACGTCATTGTCACAACCTCTGTACAGTGGTGGGACTAGACCCAAAGTATGATTAGAAAAATGTACTTAAGTAACAAAAGTAAAAGTAAATGAATGGGATCAATGTCCCCTGCAATTGTTACATCGATAGCTTAGATTATTAAATTATTACTGGTGTATTAATGTGTAAATGGCATTTGATTGTTGTAATGGGTCGAAGTGGAGCTGATGATGGAGGTCATCAACTATACTGTATGTAAAAGTATTTGAGCAACTGTACTCAATCACTGCTAAAGCATAATCATAAAAGGTATACACTCTGGAGGGAAAAAAAGAAGCAATGTTGAGACCCATATAGAAGTAATCCCTCTTAAGTATTACGTATGAGCCACTAGAAATGTGTGGCGGTGTCTGTATCTGCTATGACTCTACCGTCTGCCTGTACGGCCTTATTTTATTGATATTTTGCTGTGTTCAGGACCTTTCTGGGCATAGGTATCTGACATCTCACTGTAGGAACGAAATTAGAAAATCAACTATCTTTCTCCAGAATCGCCCTCTGCACCTGGTGTGTTTACAAACCGCAATCACCAAATCCCACATATCACGCCTTTAACATGAACTGAATAGGCTTAGGTAACTGACTGAACTAAAAGAAAACTGCCTAATAAACTGAACACAAAGGGGTGTATACAGCATCTAATACACAAACACTATCAATCAAACTACAAATAAAGCAAAAACAGAACAATTAGTGTACCAGTATACATATTTTAAACGTACTACAAGGAGTTTTTAACTGTTTCTGAAACTCAGTGCCTGTTTTTATTGGTTATTTCTGTTTAGTTGTTATATTTAGTCTTAATGCCTGTCACCAGGTCAGATTACGACCTCTCCAGGTCAGAAACATAATAAAATAAATCCATTAGTCTGGTGGTACGACACTGAAACAAAGTTTATTATGTTTCACCATCTTCATCATTTGTCCAAAAAATGAAAGTTCCTTGTAGCAGCATTAATAATGAACACAAACAATAGCTGCAAAAATTGATATAGCTTAAAGAAATAAACAAATTCTCTATAATAGAAATTCAAGTTTGACCGATACTTGATTTTTGGGACCAATGCCAATACCAATATTAGGAAGTAAAAGATTTCGATATTGATATATCGCCAAATATATACACCTTTCTGTAAAGATCCCTCAGATGTTGTGACAAAATATGTAATGGAGGCGGATATTTTACAGTCTAACAATAAACTTTACCTGGAGAAGGTCTAAGTCAGAAAAGGCAGCAAACCTATCCGTTAAGGACATAAATAAAAAACTAATAATTTAAATTCATTAAACTTTGGCACAACTCTCTACAGTTCACAACATATCAAGCTGAACTTTTCAGTGCTTGGCCTTGTTCGTTTGTTTTAGGTTTAACAACCCGTGGCCTCAGTCTGCCGTCAGAGTAGAAGGTGCAACATTACAGTTTCTAAGCATGACCTCTGACCTGAATGGACTCTACCAGTGTGAAGCTTCGAACCCTTATGGAACAAAACGCGGTTACTTCTATCTGCATGTATCTTCAGGTGAGGACAGGTTTGATGTTGTCTTTTTTTATTTTTTTTCCCTCTGTTTTTAGATTTCAGTGTGTTGTGATTGTTTGAATTTGTTATTCTTTTATATCTCTTAATTTAAAAAAAAAAAAAAGTTTTCTGTTACAAGTTTTACTCATTGACCCATCCTTAAGGACATGATGAGAAGCTTGGACATCTAGGCCTGGCCTAAACATGCTGAATGTGGTCAGGATTTCTCTCGGATGCCTCCCTTTTGAGATATTCCAGCTATGTCCAACTGAAAGTCGACCCAGGACACACTAGAGAATTCCTTAAGCTGAGAGGCATGCTGCTTAGCCTTTTCCCATCACAACGACAACTGTAAGAAAAACTGCCCACACTGTGACTAGATGACTACAGTGTACAGTCATCTAGTCACAGCTGTCACTTAGTTGCACAGTGAAACTCTACAAGGCTGGACATGCACTCATTGATCAGGAAATCACTGATAACAGAGTTTCTCTTAAACCAGTCAGGAACACACAGCTGAGCAAAGGAGAAAGATATGCTGTAATGGAGACATATTGTCCTCATTTTCAGGTTCATCATTTTATGTTGGGTTACCACGAGAATCGATTTACAAGCTTTAATGTTCAAAAAGTACATTTGCATACATTTTCTTATTCTGCCCAGTGCTGCTGCGCTGTATTCCCCCTCTGTCTGAAACGTTCTGTTTTAGCTCCCGTCTCTTTAGGGCCCCTCCTCCTGAATACCCAGTCTCCTCTGATTGGTCAGTTCATACATGCCTGTGCCAGTAACGCCAACAACAGAGCCACTTTAATAAAATGATTCTTACGTAACAAAGTAGCTGCTCGGCATTTAAGTATGCAAATGTGTGACATGATGACGTAGTGTGATGTCACTAAGACACATAATTAAAGGCAGGACTACTGACGAGGCGTTTCAGGAGCAGTGTTTTCTGTGGGAGAGAGGAGCTTCTGTTCTGTACAAGCACAAGAACCTATGTAACACACTGAAGGAAAGGGGGAAAAGCATAGTACTGTACGTCTCCTTTAAGGTACAATTAACTGCAGTGCTGTTGTATTGGGCGATATCAAACTTATGTAAGTGTATCTCATACAATAACTGTGTATATCAATTTCCTGTTAAAATCTTTTCATTCTTGTATCCTGTCTCTCTACAGGAGGCTGCGCTGCTTGTTGGACCTTATTTAGTCTTTTGCTTATCCTGAATGTTGCTGCTGCTGCACTCTGGTACCTTTATAAATCTGGAAATTTGCAAAGGTAACAGGTACAGTAGTACTATATGCACATAAATGGAAAATTACAGTGCTGCTGGGAAGTATGTAAGAACATGTTGTATGCACTGTGTTAAACATTTGTTGCATATTAATTGTTGGTTCATTGTCCAGGACTAGGGAGTTGATATCTGGGGATATGGAGCCGGTCCAACGAAGTCCCAGCGTATCTGACAGTACTGACTCACGTGGATTATGAAGACAACAGGCTGAGGCAGAGGTAGAGGAATTATGTAAAATATTCAGTTCGTTACAGAACTAATAATTTAAATTCATTAAACTTTGGCACAACTCTCTACAACATATTTCTGGCCTAATGTTGTGACTCTTTAATCAAGCTTATGGAACAAACGCAGTCCCCTCTATCTGCATGTTCCTTCAGGTGAGGTCAGGTTTGACTTGGCTTTGGGTTTTTGTCAAATGTGTTGGTGTTTTTGGGGTTTTTTTGCATTTGCTGCTGTTCTGTGGCTTTCAGTCGGCTATACCATTTACACGCCACTAGAGGTCATTCATATTACAATTTATGATCTTGAGGCTGCACTGTTTGTTGGACCTTATGTAGTCTTTTGCTTATCTTGAATGCTGCTGCTGCTGCTGTGTGGTACCTTTGTAAAAGCAGGAAATGGTACAAGACAAGGTAACAAGAACAGTAGTAGTTCGTACAATTAAGTGGAATAAAAACAGTTTGGCTGCTAAGTATATAAGAAATATATCAGGGATTTTTACAAGGATGTGGAGCAGCCGGCCAGTGAGCCAGCTCGGGCCAGCTGATGCTACTAGTCCACTATATACACTGATCTTAAGCATATCTGAATGAGTTTACCAACCCATTCGTAGACATGTAGTCAATTATTGTAAGAATAAAAGGCCCAAACACCAGCAAAGGCTCTATTGTAATGCAAGGAATTATTATTATTATATTTTTCAAATGAACTGCATATTTTAGGGGCTAAACAGGCTTGAAAATGCACTACTGCTGTTGGTAAAATAACAAAGCACAACACCATAACAAATCACTTGGCACAAATAATGCAAATCTACTAAATTAACGCAACTTTTAAATGTCTGCAAATAAGTGAAATGCCTCTTTCATGTGGTTGGTGAGACAGAATTGGGCATGCAGCTGAGCTGAAAAAACTCCACTTACAGTTTATTTTCAGATTATGTTAAATCAGACATTACAGTATTTTTTCACTTGCCTTATTGGACAACTGTATCTGAAAATATGCTGCATGCTGTATCACTAAAGCTGAGCTGGGGGTTCATGTCTGTCTCACCAGGAGGTGTTGAACAGGACTGATGGGAAATATCTGACACACTGGAAACTATCGAAGTTAACTTTTATTTTACTAATGTTTTACCAAGGTTCAATATGTATGGAATTTATTTTATAAATAATTAAATTCAAAGCCAATACATCAACATTGGATTACAAACATGTTCCCCTTAAATAATCTTATTTTTGTTGAATGAGAGTGCATTTATGTTTCTAATAAAACAATATTTTAACCATCATTGTGGCCTGTCTTGATCAACCTTACAGTGAAGGTGAAAATAAATAAATACATATATTAAATGAGGGCTAATGATTCTTAATGGAAGACAGACGCAAACATTTAAATTCATTTCTAAATCAATTTGACTAATTTCTGTATGATATACAGTAAAAGTTGACTTTATATAATATGTAATGTATAAAATGTATAATCACTTCCTTTTTTGCAGGTTCTCAGCAGAAAGAAATGGCACCGCAGCTTCTCCTGACTCCTCCTCCTAAATCCCCAAATGAACAATGATAATACAGAGATTATTTTTATTATCAGGCTTTTGGATATATCTATTTTTTTTAACTCTCAGGTACTGTAACAAATATGCTGAAATCTTGACACATCTCTGAGCTCTGTAAATCTTACTGTTTTTTCTTTATACTGTTTCATCTCTTTGTGTCTCTCATCTCGTGCCTAAGTGAATGAGATGAAGCTACATATCATCTCAAAACACAGTGTAAAGTAAATAATGTAATAATGAGATAAAACTTGAAAAGACATGATGAAATTTAAGTTATGAAGAGTTACAAGAAGGTTTTTAAAGGATCATATTAATAATTTAAAATCCATTTAATATTGTCTCAGAAAGTTCAAGGGCTCAAATCAAATCCTGAATCAGAAGAAGTATTAATGCTGGAACAATTACTATACAAAAACCCAAAGCTAATCTGGAAAGAAAGAAAAGAAACTGGGTCCTAAGTAGTTCAAGGAAAATCCAGTGGAAGTTTTATTAGTGACGGGGACGTTGTGAGTTGCATCAGTGAAGTAAAAAGGGTGTAGTAACAGCTACATTGAAGAGCTCATCCAGAACAGAAGGTATTCCAAAAAAGCTTTAAGGGGAACCTATTATTCTAATTTGTAGCTCTATATTTTTTGTCTGTGACTCCACTACAGTAGCTTTGCATGATTTACAAATCAATTTGCAGGATTTTAATCAAATTAAAAGTGTGTTATTTATCTTATACTGGCCCTTTATTCAGCCCCCGAGTTCATTCGGTGTCTGAAACGGTTCCTCAGAGGAGCTGAATAACTTTTTAACTTTACTATTCCAATTGTGGTAAAAGAATTTTTTTAAAAATGGTATTTTTAAATTATACAGTGACACATTGTTGGTGGATCAAGAGAAAAATGAGCCTATATTGATCAAATTTTTGCACTTTCATATGTTTTGTTGACGTTATGGAGTAAAACACAGAGGATTAATGTCTTTTAATGTTAAACATAGAAAACAAAAATATAAATATTATATTTAAGAGATTATATTAAAAATTCAAGAGTTACTGTGAAATGGAATGAATCCTTTGCACTATATGTAGAAGATGTGTGATATGTATCTGTTTGTTGTTCAAGTGTAATCTTCCCCTCATGCATTACGAGGTGTACTGTATGGTAACAGCTTGCCAAAGAATGTGTGCCATTGACCACTGGTGTTGCTATCCAGAAAGAAGCCTTTTGGGATTGTGCTGGTTGACATGTTGATTGTAATTGGCTGTATTTTAACCATTTTGTGTAACTTGTGAGGAAAAGTATAGCACTTAGCCACTGCACTGTTCGTCTAAGTTGCTTCTTTATTTCTGGATTTCCTGTTTGTAAATAAAAACTCTGCACTTCACTTCAGTCCTGGCTTTTATAAATTACGTTAAGTTATTTTACAAGTTATTTTATGAGACCCTTTTCACAACAGACATTTTAACTTGTCAAACGGGAAAAGCAAAGGTGTAAATAATATTAATGATGGATATTCTGTCAGTATGAAGGCATGTCAGTGAGTGAGCAATGCACAATACCAGAGCCCTGGAACTGGCTCACATAACTAGTATGCAGCCATTATTGATGTTACTTTACGTCCTTTTCCTCTAATAACAAGTAAAATGTTAGAGAAGGGTCTTTTGACAAAAAAATATTTACTCTGTTTCTACTTTCCAATTTTCTCATCTATGTTGTTATAATAAGATATTTTCTTATTGTTCTGTTTTGACAAGAAACTTGTTATAACAACATGTCGCTTAACTTTGTTCAGTGACAATACTTTCATGTGAAAATCAATGTATCTCATTTCATAACCCGATGAATGAGTATGTTTTAATAAGAAATCCACACATGTTGAAATGAGCGAAATATCCAATCAGTGCCTTGATCAAAGAGCTGCAGGTGTAGGGTGAAATAAAGTTCAAATGAATGCTCAGACACTAAATCTGTCTTTGTCTCTGATTGCAAGGGATTATTTATTGCATGCACTTGAGAATGAAGAGAAGTTGGTTACATTGCAGCTTGTACTTGAATATCACAAGCATGTACAAGTTTATCAGCAAGGTCAGACCATGGTGTCCAGTCTGACCAGGGTGTCTCTCATAACATAACTGTCTTCTACTATCTGTACTTTCCCTCCTCGCTCTGTGTGAACAAGGCCACTCTTCTCACTCGTTTCAGTCACTTCATTATGCTGAAACAACTGGAAAGTGGAGCCTCATTATCAATCATCTCTGTAGAGCTCTGCATCAATCATCCAGAGGCTCAATGTCTAAGTTGCTCAGGAGAGAGATGAAACGGGAGAGAGTCACCTGTCAGAAAGTATACAGAGAAAATGGTCAGACTGCCAGAAAGACAGGATAAATAAAGTCCCAGTCAGCTACTACTTTAGGATCAAACACAGAGGAAAAAGAGAAGCGGGTCAAAAGGACATTTCTATTCCCATAGCATGTGTTTATAAGGGGAATTCTAAGGCTAAAACACTTTTCCTCTGTCCTTCTGTGGATGAAAGGCCAAAACAGAGAGAAAAGAAGTTTTGAGATTTTCGTGTCAAGTGTTGCTCAACTTTCCTCCCCCACTGCTCTCCCTCCCCACCTCCTTCCTTCCTGCCTTCCTTTCTTCCTCTGCCTTTCAATTCTGGTGAACTGTAATTAAAAATACTGTACTTTTTTTTTTTACTTCACTACAGCTAGTTAAAAGCAATCTAAAAGAGTCACTATTCAAATGTAATCTTTAGATTGAATCGATTTTATGGTGGAAAGAATGCTGACCAAAGTACTGCACTTAAGTACAATATTGAGGTAATTTTACTTTACTTGAGCCAGAATTCAGAAGTTATATATTTTTTTTAAGAAATCATGTAAAATGTGTTAGTATGTCACTACAAGCTGTAACTTGCACATTTCCTGAACTCAATGAAAAACAATAAAATTACCGTTAATAACATTAACTGAATTACAACCTGGCCCAGGCAACAAAAGAGGAGTCACAATGCAAAAAGTAATTTATTACGCCAAGATAAGGAGCTGCAGAGTACAGGGTTGTAATGTGTGGGGAGATTTATTGAGGGTTCAGTTACCTAAACAAAAGCCCCCTTTATGATCCCCAAAGTCGGAGAACACCTGTTCAAACAGAGACCTGCCTCCTGCTTCTTGAGGTAATTTTACTTGACGCACTCAACTCAGTTCATACCGTGAATATTTAAAAAAAGAAAAAAATGTGTTAGTATGCCATTACAAGTTGTAACTTGCACATTTCCTGAACTCAATGAAAAGAAACAGGCCTAAAAGGTATCACACAAAGATGGAAAACCTTTAAGTCAAATAGTACGAACACTTACCTATGAAATAAACCAGTGAATGTAATATTACAGTCAGCGAAAAATCTTCAATTTACAAAGCAATATTAAATAATGATGTGATGAGTGATTTAACAGCTTTATTTTTTTGTTTTATATGTCGGCATATATGAACATTTTCACCAAAAAAAGTTCCAAGGAAATTAAATGAATTAATCTACAGTCATAATTTATTAAACAGTTGGATTTTCAGGTCTATAGCACTTTTTTTCATGCTACTTCATAATTCTGCTCCAGAGGCAATTATTGTACTTTTTACTCCATTACATTTATCTGACTGCTACAGTATAGTTACTAGTTACCTAGTAGGATCAAGATTATACCCATGAAACATCAACTTAATTAAAAGTAGTTCAGATTTTCTCTCAGTCCCTCCCAACCCTCCTGAGAAACTTTTCATTAACCTGGTCATTTGATGGGTAATGTTTAATCATGTAGAATTAAAGCAAAACGAGGAAAGGGCTTTTGATACACAACTGCAACGACTTGTTCAATACTTTTTGGGAATGGAAGCAGTAACAAAAGCCAAGGTCAAACATGTGAGGTGGCAGGCCTTTCAGTTTCCCTTTAAATAAACTGTCCTTCAAGAACACAGATTTCTTTGTATGAGGTTTTTTTCATGATCTCAACAATAAATAGCTGTTCTGTAGCCGGGCGTGAACTTCATGTGCACAGTCATTCATTAACTCTGATGGCTTTTGACATTGCTTATTAACTAGACAACAATTAGACAAGGCTCTGCTGATGTTATTGGTCACTGTCATGTGGACCTGCAGGATGCTTTTACAAAATGCTGACCACTGACCAGAGTTTGGATTTGTCTGTCGGCCCCACACATCAGTATCACAGAGGAGAATGGGTTCAATAACTGAAATGAGCATTTTGAGCCAAATTAGAATTGGAAACTTTTGATTACAGAAAATACCCAGCATGCTATTCCTCTGTGTTTATTGATGCTGTGTTGAAACTTTCAGTAAAGATTATTTTCAGGCCTGAATAGCAAAACAAACACATTTCTTGCTCCAAATGTAAATCACAAATTGTTTCCCTTGTATCTTTCCTTTACATCAATGTTTAACTCTTTAGTGTTTCTTGCTCTGGTCCAGTTTGGACAATAACATTCAAGTATGTATAAACTTTATTAACAGGATTAAATAATATGTCTGCCTAAACCAGCATAACCCAGGAACAGAGACTTTTGGCAAGAAAGGCTACATCCTGTTACAACTAAGCTGTACTCCCTGATATCAGCCTGACTAGCTCCCCTCTCCCTGATCCTCCTTTTCCTACATTTTCCTCTGACCTGGTTCAGGCAGCGTTTGGAAAGTCCCACCCATTTTACTCTCCCGTGAACGCAGAGCGATGACGTGCCGTACAGCCTCGTTCTGGGTGCACACTAACACAAGTGTTCTGGATGGATGGAGTCTGTTTCTTTGTGCGTTTTCTACGACAAGTTATGGACAACGTGTTTCTCCAGAAGCAATACGATGTTTATGCTGGTGTCCGCGATGATCCTGAGCACAGTTACAGAAGGTTTGTGAGCTGAATGTGTCTTTATTTAATACACTTAAACTTAAAGTTTATTTTATTTATATAGTTCCTTTCATACATATGAAATGCAACACAAAGTGCTTGCACACACAGCCGCAAACATACACTCATTAAGATATGGTATGGCTGGGCACTGAGGATCCAGGTGAGGAAAGCATCGTTGGGGAGCCATCCACGCCGGGAAGTCATGTAGATACCAGGACCAGGACAGACAGAGGAGCCCACACCACGGCCGTGGAGATGGCCGTGGTGCAGTGCCACCCCAACCCTCCAGGCCAGGACAGCCCCCAGGGCAGCACCCCCACAGGTGGATCAAACTACTCCCAACGTGGAGGGCCCCCCGTGAGGAAACCACTGGAGCTAGAAGATAAAAAGAAAACAGGATAAAATCAACATTAAAATAAGTTAAAAGTAGTTAGGAATAATAAGAAAGAGACTAAAAGAAAAAAGCTAAGAATACCATTCTTAAAGCTGTATCCTAAAAGGTCCTTAAAAAAAAAAAAAAATACAGAGACATGGGAGGCTATTCTGCACATTTTCCAGAGTGTATACGGGAGTTAGCTCACATACAACAAGCTCTATGTCGTCATATCTTGTCAGACGCACAAAAAGGTGGTTCACTTTATCTTTTATGTAAGAATAACGTTAACTGAATTACCACCTGTCCCAGGTAACAAGAGAGGAAGCTCAGGAGTCACAATGCCAAAAGTAATTTAAGCCAATGAACTGATTAAAAGCTGAAGATAAGAAGCAGCAGAGTACAGGGTATGTGTTTAATATGTGGGGAGAATTATTGAGTGTTCATTTACCCAAACAAAAGTCCACTGTCCAAGTCCAAGCAATGCATGTTCCTTACAAATGTGGCACCATTTAAAAGGGAAATAAGCGGCTTTCCAACGGTATGAGATTTATTGCCAAGAAGCATTGTTACAACAAAGAAATAATCTATCAAACACAAATTTCCTTAGTACATTCAAAGAAACTGTTTGTTAAGCTCCTACACTTCTACACTATGCTTCTAAACTTTAGGTTTGTGACTTTAAAGACAACATGGTCTGTTGAGGGATGGTCTTGTTTTGCATTGTTGGACAAGTTGAGTCAGGTTCAACTGCCACTCCTGCAGTTGCAGCTCAGTGGTCCCATTAAGATGAATCAGGAATGACTGAAATGGCAATATTTAGACTATGCCTAAGACGCCTAAACTAACTCAGTTCATTTTTTAAACGCCCACACCAGCAATTCTAGACTGTTTTCTTCGTGTGGACGGAGCACTGATACTGAGACAAAAAGATGTGTCTTTTCTACATGGAGGATGCCAGCTTACATCTTCCTAGATAGCATGTATTTCCATACTTGTTTCTGTGCCTTCTGACTTGAGATCTGAATCCTGATGAGATTTTACACCCCTCACAGCTCTGCAGGTGATTGGAGGAAACAAGATGGTAGCCCAAGGAGGGACCGTTGTCTTACCGTGCAAACTCATTGACACCAGGGAAACCCTCAGTCAGATTTCATGGCAGAGGATGACCCGAGGGAAACCTCGGAATGAAAATTTCTTCACCATCTTACCTAAAGATGGACCAAAGTTTGTCAATGGAGGTGATGAGCGATTTAAATTTATTGGGAGCATTGATGACAGCAATGGATCTCTCCAGTTATTCAACGTCACGCTGATGAATGAAGGCACCTACACGTGCATCTTCACCCTGTTTCCCAGCGGTAACCACGAGACACAAATACCTCTAAACGTGCTCGGTATGATGCTCTGTTTATAAAAATATTTTCTTTGTTTATTTATTATTTGATTATTCATATTTATAAATTTTTTGTGTACTGTGACTGTCGTAGTGCCTCCAGTCTCAAGCCTGGAAGCTCATCCTCCTGTTTTGGGTGATAAGGAGGTTTCACTCGTTACCTGCACAGCTGCTGGTTCCAGGCCTCCTGCAGAGGTGAGGTGGCAAACTGGTGATCTGGCAGATAAACTGAGGGCAACATCCAACTACAACCAGCAAGACAATGGTACAACTACCACAGTCTGCTCGCTGTTTGGAATACCAAGCAGAGAAATCAACAATCAGTTGGTCCAGTGTGTCGTCAACAATGCAGCCCTGGAGAGAGAACAAACTCTGCCCTTCACCTTACAGGTCTACTGTGAGTATACAAATACTTCCATTCATCACTTACTTCTGCAGAAGAATCAGGGAGACTCTTTAACTCAGATCTATATAATAATGACTTTCTGTCCTTCAGATGTTGGTGTGGACTGAGACTGGGTTCCAACAACAAGGATAAATGTTCAAACCAAGTGAAATCATGGTTTGATTTTAAATTATGTTGCACAAAACTGTAAAACTAGTGTGATTAAACCTTTCTATAACCTCAGTTTAGTTTTTGCTCTAAAAGTAGAATAAATGTAATTCTTTTGCACCGAAACCTTAAACTCCAATTTTAAACTGTGATCCAGTAGTAACTTAAACTTACACTTGAGGAAATGTAACTTTTTAAATGGATTGAGCAAAGTAATCAACTTTGTTGATGGAGTTATGGAACTGAACATGAAGAATGAACTGACTGTCAACAGGGCAGTGAGGAGATGCAGCTGTACCACAAATATTCTCAACTCCTTGTGGCCCTGAAATGTTATGCCACTGGATGTTTTCAGAGGATAGGAACCTGTTTGGCCTACACAGCTCCTCTTTTTGCAGCATAGATTTGCATGTCAATTACAACAGGGCTACCTGTTTGAAGATGCGTCTTTAATTAATGACGTGCTTATCTTGAGTCGTAAATGTTTAAAAGCAGCAGGCTGATCTAGGATGTACTGGTGGATTAAAGAATGACTGTAAATGCTCTGCTCACTGCCATATTATATTGTGAAGCCCTGCATTTAATTTCCTATACATTCTTAAACAATAAAAGTCCCTCATTTCTTTTTTCATGTAAAAACCTTTTCATAATGAAGCAACAAAATCAGGAGATGTTGGTTTTTCACCAGCAGTAACTTAACCACAACTCCTGAAAAAGCTGTATGTAGTGTTTTGTTATATACATACATATATATAAGGAATACAAACTACAGTCTACAAAGATCAAGTTTTTTGTCCTCCTTTTCACCCACTAGGTCCTGACAGTATGCAGATTTATTTCTGTATTTATTTTAATCTAGGTAGCATCTCCATGTTTGTATGTGTGAGCGCCCTTACCAGCATGCGAACGGCGCGCCACCACAGCACAACACTAAGCAGTCATTGCTGTGGTGGGAAGACATGTAGCTGGGCTGTAGGATGGGGTTCCTGAGCTAGTATTTTCTCACTTACAGCAATAACCCAGCCCATTCTCTCTGCCTGTTTCTTGCAGTCCCCCCCACTGAAGTGTACATTCATGAACGAGCTTCTGGCTCGTTTGAATGTGTGACTGAAGCCAATCCAGATGCAAAGTTTACCTGGAGCAGGTAAACTAGTTTGAATTAACTGGTTTCAGTGGAATTTTTTTATAAAACAATATTATGTTTAACGTCAACGTCATTGTCACAACCTCTGTACAGTGGTGGGACTAGACCCAAAGTATGATTAGAAAAATGTACTTAAGTAACAAAAGTAAAAGTAAATGAATGGGATCAATGTCCCCTGCAATTGTTACATCGATAGCTTAGATTATTAAATTATTACTGGTGTATTAATGTGTAAATGGCATTTGATTGTTGTAATGGGTCGAAGTGGAGCTGATGATGGAGGTCATCAACTATACTGTATGTAAAAGTATTTGAGCAACTGTACTCAATCACTGCTAAAGCATAATCATATAAAGGTATACACTCTGGAGGGAAAAAAAGAAGCAATGTTTAGACCCATATAGAAGTAATCCCTCTTAAGTATTACGTATGAGCCACTAGAAATGTGTGGCGGTGTCTGTATCTGCTATGACTCTACCGTCTGCCTGTACGGCCTTATTTTATTGATATTTTGCTGTGTTCAGGACCTTTCTGGGCATAGGTATCTGACATCTCACTGTAGGAACGAAATTAGAAAATCAACTATCTTTCTCCAGAATCGCCCTCTGCACCTGGTGTGTTTACAAACCGCAATCACCAAATCCCACATATCACGCCTTTAACATGAACTGAATAGGCTTAGGTAACTGACTGAACTAAAAGAAAACTGCCTAATAAACTGAACACAAAGGGGTGTATACAGCATCTAATACACAAACGCTATCAATCAAACTACAAATAAAGCAAAAACAGAACAATTAGTGTACCAGTATACATATTTTAAACGTACTACAAGGAGTTTTTAACTGTTTTTGAAACTCAGTGCCTGTTTTTATTGGCTATTTCTGTTTAGTTGTTATATTTAGTCTTAATGCCTGTCACCAGGTCAGATTACGACCTCTCCAGGTCAGAAACATAATAAAATAAATCCATTAGTCTGGTGGTACGGCACTGAAACAAAGTTTATTATGTTTCACCATCTTCATCATTTGTCCAAAAAATGAAAGTTCCTTGTAGCAGCATTAACAAAGAACACAAACAATAGCTGCAAAAATTGATATAGCTTAAAGAAATAAACAAATTCTCTATAATAGAAATTCAAGTTTGACCGATACTTGATTTTTGGGACTAATGCCAATACCGATATTAGGAAGTAAAAGATTTCGATATTGATATATCGCCAAATATATACGCCTTTCTGTAAAGATCCCTCAGATGTTGTGACAAAATATGTAATGGAGGCGGATATTTTACAGTCTAACACTAAACTTTACCTGGAGAAGGTCTAAGTCAGAAAAGGCAGCAAACCTATCCGTTAAGGACATAAATAAAAAACTAATAATTTAAATTCATTAAACTTTGGCACAACTCTCTACAGTTCACAACATATTTCTGGCCTAATGTTGTGACTCTTTAATCAAGCTGAACATTTCAGTGCTTGGCCTTGTTCGTTTGTTTTAGGTTTAACAACTCATGTCCTCAGTCTGCCGTCAGAGTAGAAGGTGCAACATTACAGTTTCTAAGCATGACCTCTGACCTGAATGGACTCTACCAGTGTGAAGCTTCGAACCCTTATGGAACAAAACGCGGTTACCTCTATCTGCATGTATCTTCAGGTGAGGACAGGTTTGATGTTGTGTTTTTTTATTTTTTTTCCCTCTGTTTTTAGATTTCAGTGTGTTGTGATTGTTTGAATTTGTTATTCTTTTATATCTCTTAATTTAAAAAAAAAAATGATGTTTTCTGTTACAAGTTTTACTCATGGACATCTAGGCCTGGCATAAACATGCTGAATGTGGTCAGGATTTCTCTCGGATGCCTCCCTTTTGAGATATTCCAGCTATGTCCAACTGAAAGTCGACCCAGGACACACTAGAGAATTCCTTAAGCTGAGAGGCATGCTGCTTAGCCTTTTCCCATCACAACGACAACTGTAAGAAAAACTGCCCACACTGTGACTAGATGACTACAGTGTACAGTCATCTAGTCACAGCTGTCACTTAGTTGCACAGTGAAACTCTACAAGGCTGGACATGCACTCATTGATCAGGAAATCACTGATAACAGAGTTTCTCTTAAACCAGTCAGGAACACACAGCTGAGCAAAGGAGAAGGATATGCTGTAATGGAGACATATTGTCCTCATTTTCAGGTTCATCATTTTATGTTGGGTTACCACTAGAATCGATTTACAAGCTTTAATGTTCAAAAAGTACATTTGCATACATTTTCTTATTCTGTCCAGTGCTGCTGCGCTGTATTCCCCCTCTGTCTGAAACGCTCTGTTTTAGCTCCCGTCTCTTTAGGGCCCCTCCTCCTGAATACCCAGTCTCCTCTGATTGGTCAGTTCATACATGCCTGTGCCAGTAACGCCAACAACAGAGCCACTTTAATAAAATGATTCTTACGTAACAAACTAGTTGCTCGGCATTTAAGTATGCAAATGTGTGACATGATGACGTAGTGTGATGTCACTAAGACACATAATTAAAGGCAGGACTACTGACGAGGCGTTTCAGGAGCAGTGTTTTCTGTGGGAGAGAGGAGCTTCTGTTCTGTACAAGCACAAGAACCTATGTAACACACTGAAGGAAAGGGGGAAAAGCATAGTACTGTACGTCTCCTTTAAAGTACGATTAACTGCAGTGCTGTTGTATTGGGCGATATCAAACTTGTGAGTGTACCTCAAACAATGACTGTGTATATCAATTTCCTATTAATATCTCTTCTTTCTTGTGTCTTGTCTCTCTACAGGAGGCTGCGCTGCTTGTTGGACCTTATTTAGTCTTTTGCTTATCCTGAATGTTGCTGCTGCTGCACTCTGGTACCTTTATAAATCTGGAAATTTGCAAAGGTAACAGGTACAGTAGTACTATATGCACATAAATGGAAAATTACAGTGCTGCTGGGAAGTATGTAAGAACATGTTGTATGCACTGTGTTAAACATTTGTTGCATATTAATTGTTGGTTCATTGTCCAGGACTAGGGAGTTGATATCTGGGGATATGGAGCCGGTCCAACGAAGTCCCAGCGTATCTGACAGTACTGACTCACGTGGATTATGAAGACAACAGGCTGAGGCAGAGGTAGAGGAATTATGTAAAATATTCAGTTTGTTACAGAACTAATAATTTAAATTCATTAAACTTTGGCACAACTCTCTACAACATATTTCTGGCCTAATGTTGTGACTCTTTAATCAAGCTTATGGAACAAACGCAGTCACCTCTATCTGCATGTTCCTTCAGGTGAGGTCAGGTTTGACTTGGCTTTGGGTTTTTGTCAAATGTGTTGGTGTTTTTGGGTTTTTTTTGCATTTGCTGCTGTTCTGTGGCTTTCAGTCGGCTATACCATTTACACGCCACTAGAGGTCATTCATATTACAATTTATGATCTTGAGGCTGCACTGTTTGTTGGACCTTATGTAGTCTTTTGCTTATCTTGAATGCTGCTGCTGCTGCTGTGTGGTACCTTTGTAAAAGCAGGAAATGGTACAAGACAAGGTAACAAGAACAGTAGTAGTTCGTACAATTAAGTGGAATAAAAACAGTTTGGCTGCTAAGTATAAGAAATATATCAGGGATTTTTACAAGGATGTGGAGCAGCCGGCCAGTGAGCCAGCTCGGGCCAGCTGATGCTACTAGTCCACTATATACACTGATCTTAAGCATATCTGAATGAGTTTACCAACCCATTCGTAGACATGTAATCAATTATTGTAAGAATAAAAGGCCCAAACACCAGCAAAGGCTCTATTGTAATGCAAGGAATTATTATTATTATATTTTTCAAATGAACTGCATATTTTAGGGGCTAAACAGGCTTGAAAATGCACTACTGCTGTTGGTAAAATAACAAAGCACAACACCATAACAAATCACTTGGCACAAATAATGCAAATCTACTAAATTAACGCAACTTTTAAATGTCTGCAAATAAGTGAAATGCCTCTTTCATGTGGTTGGTGAGACAGAATTGGGCATGCAGCTGAGCTAAAAAAACTCCACTTACAGTTTATTTTCATATGATGTTAAATCAGACATCACAGTATTTTTTCACTTGCCTTATTGGACAACTGTATCTGAAAATATACTGCATGCTGTATCACTAAAGCTGAGCTGGGGGTTCATGTCTGTCTCACCAGGAGGTGTTGAACAGGACTGATGGGAACTATCTGACAGACTGGAAACTATCGAAGTTAACTTTTATTTTACTAATGTTTTACCAAGGTTCAATATGTATGGAATTTATTTTATAAATAATTCAATTTAAAGCCAATACATCAACATTGGATTACAAACATGTTCCCCTTAAATAATCTTATTTTTGTTGAATGAGAGTGCATTTATGTTTCTAATAAAACAATAATTTAACCATTGTGGCCTGTCTTGATCAACCTTACAGTGAAGGTGAAAATAAATAAATACATATATTAAATGAGGGCTAATGATTCTTAATGGAAGACAGACGCAAACATTTAAATTCATTTCTAAATCAATTTGACTAATTTCTGTATGATATACAGTAAAAGTTGACTTTATATAATATGTAATGTATAAAATGTATAATCATTTCCTTTTTTGCAGGTTCTCAGCAGAAAGAAACGGCACCGCAGCTTCTCCTGACTCCTCCTCCTAAATCCCCAAATGAACATTGCCTAAGTGAATGAGATGAAGCTACATATCATCTCAAAACACAGTGAAAAGTAAATAATGTAATAATGAGATAACAAAACTTGAAGACATGATGAAATTTAAGTTATGAAGAGTTACAAGAAGGTTTTTAAAGGATCATATTAATAATTTAAAATCCATTTAATATTGTCTCAGAAAGTTCAAGGGCTCAAATCAAATCCTGAATCAGAAGAAGTATTAATGCTGGAACAATTACTATACAAAAACCCAAAGCTAATCTGGAAAGAAAGAAAAGAAACTGGGTCCTAAGTAGTTCAAGGAAAATCCAGTGGAAGTTTTATTAGTGACGGGGACGTTGTGAGTTGCATCAGTGAAGTAAAAAGGGTGTCGTAACAGCTACATTGAAGAGCTCATCCAGAACAGAAGGTATTCCAAAAAAGCTTTAAGGGGAACCCATTATTCTAATTTGTAGCTCTATATTTTTTGTCTGTGACTCCACTACAGTAGCTTTGCATGATTTACAAATCAATTTGCAGGATTTTAATCAAATTAAAAGTGTATTATTTATCTTATACTGGCCCTTTATTCAGCCCCCGAGTTCATTCGGTGTCTGAAACGGTTCCTCAGAGGAGCTGAATAACTTTTTAACTTTACTATTCCAATTGTGGTGTTATTAAATATTAAATAAATACCATTTTAAATATTTTAAAATGGTATTTTGAAATTATACAGTGACACATTGTTGGTGGATCAAGAGAAAAATGAGCCTATATTGATCAAATTTTTGCACTTTCATATGTTTTGTTGACGTTATGGAGTAAAACACAGAGGATTAATGTATTTTAATGTTAAACATAGAAAACAAAAATATAAATATTATATTTAAGAGATTATATTAAAAATTCAAGAGATACTGTGAAATGGAATGAAACCTTTGCACTATATGTAGAGGATGTGTGATATGTATCTGTTTGTTGTTCAAGTATAATCTTCCCCTCATGCATTACGAGGTGTACTGTATGGTAACAGCTTGCCAAAGAATGTGTGCCATTGACCACTGGTGTTGCTATCCAGAAAGAAGCCTTTTGGGATTGTGCTGGTTGACATGTTGATTGTAATTGGCTGTATTTTAACCATTTTGTGTAACTTGTGAGGAAAAGTATAGCACTTAGCCACTGCACTGTTCGTCTAAGTTGCTTCTTTATTTCTGGATTTCCTGTTTGTAAATAAAAACTCTGCACTTCACTTCAGTCCTGGCGTTTATAAATTACGTTAAGTTATTTTACAAGTTATTTTATGAGACCCTTTTCACAACAGACATTTTAACTTGTCAAACGGGAAAAGCAAAGGTGTAAATAATATTAATGATGGATATTCTGTCAGTATGAAGGCATGTCAGTGAGTGAGCAATGCACAATACCAGAGCCCTGGAACTGGCTCACATAACTAGTATGCAGCCATTATTGATGTTACTTTACGTCCTTTTCCTCTAATAACAAGTAAAATGTTAGAGAAGGGTCTTTTGACAAAAAAATATTTACTCTGTTTCTACTTTCCAATTTTCTCATCTATGTTGTTATAAGATATTTTCTTATTGTTCTGTTTTGACAAGAAACTTGTTATAACAACATGTCGCTTAACTTTGTTCAGTGACAATACTTTCATGTGAAAATCAATGAATCTCATTTCATAACCCGATGAATGTGTATGTTTTAATAAGAAATCCACACGTTGAAATGAGCGAAATATCCAATCAGTGCCTTGATCAAAGAGCTGCAGGTGTAGGGTGAAATAAAGTTCAAATGCTCAGACACTAAATCTGTCTTTGTCTCTTATTGCAAGGGATTATTTATTGTATGCACTTGAGAATGAAGAGAAGTTGGTTACATTGCAGCTTGTACTTGAATATCACAAGCATGTACAAGTTTATCAGCAAGGTCAGACCATGCTGTGACAAAAGTTTTGAGATTTTCGTGTCAAGTGTTGCTGAACTTTCCTCCCCCACTGCTCTCCCTCCCCACCTCCTTCCTTCCTGCCTTCCTTTCTTCCTCTGCCTTTCAATTCTGGTGAACTGTAATTAAAAATACTGTACTTTTTTTTTTTTACTTCACTACAGCTAGTTAAAAGCAATCTAAAAGAGTCACTATTCAAATGTAATCTTTAAATTGAATCAATTTTATGGTGGAAAGAATGCTGACCAAAGTACTGCACTTAAGTACAATATTGAGGTAATTTTACTTTACTTGAGCCAGAATTCAGAAGTTATGCTGTTATATATTTTTTTTAAGAAATCATGTAAAATGTGTTAGTATGTCACTACAAGCTGTAACTTGCACATTTCCTGAACTCAATGAAAAAAAAACAGGCCCAAAAGGTATCACACAAAGATGGAAAACCTTGAAGTCAAACAGTACAAACACTTACCTATGAAATAAATCAGTGAATGTAATATTACAGTCAGCGGAAAGTCTTCAATTTACAAAGCAATATTAAATCATGATGTGATGAGTGATTTAACAGCTTTATTTTTTTGTTTTATATGTCGGCATATATGAACATTTTCACAAAAAAAAGTTCCAAGGAAATGAAATGAATCAATCTACAGTCATAATTTATTAAACAGTTGGATTTTCAGGTCTATAGCACTTTTTTTCATGCTACTTCATAATTCTGCTCCAGAGGCAATTATTGTACTTTTTACTCCATTACATTCATCTGACTGCTACAGTATAGTTACTAGTTACCTTGAGGATCAAGATTATACCCATGAAACATCAACTTAATTAAAAGTAGTTCAGATTTTTTCTCAGTCCCTCCCAACCGTCCTGTGAAACTTTTCATTAACCTGGTCATTTGATGGGTAATGTTTAATCATGTAGAATTAAAGGAAAACGAGGAAAGGGCTTTTGATACACAACTGCAACGACTTGTTCAATACTTTTTGGGAATGGAAGCAGTAACAAAAGCCAAGGTCAAACATGTGAGGTGGCAGGCCATTCAGTTTCCCTTTAAATAAACTGTCCTTCAAGAACACAGATTTCTTTGTATGAGGTTTTTTTCATGATCTCAACAATAAATAGCTGTTCTGTAGCCGGGCGTGAACTTCATGTGCACAGTCATTCATTAACTCTGATGGCTTTTGACATTGCTTATTAACTAGACAACAATTAGAAAAGGCTCTGCTGATGTTATTAGTCACTGTCATGTGGACCTGCAGGATGCTTTTACAAAATACCACTGACCAGAGTTTGGATTTGTCTGTCGGCCCCACACATCAGTATCACAGAGGAGAATGGGTTCAATAACTGAAATGAGCATTTTGAGCCAAATTAGAATTGGAAACTTTTGATTACAGAAAATACCCAGCATGCTATTCCTCTGTGTTTATTGATGCTGTGTTGAAACTTCCAGTGAAGATTATTTTCAGGCCTGAATAGCAAAACAAACACATTTCTTGCTCCAAATGTAAATCACAAATTGTTTCCCGTGTATCTTTCCTTTACATCAATGTTTAACTCTTTAGTGTTTCTTGCTCTGGTCCAGTTTGGACAATAACATTCAAGTATGTATAAACTTTATTAACAGGATTAAATAATATGTCTGCCTAAACCAGCATAACCCAGGAACAGAGACTTTTGGAAAGAAAGGCTACATCCTGTTACAACTAAGCTGTACTCACTGATATCAGCCTGACTAGCTCTCCTCTCCCTGATCCTCCTTTTCCTACATTTTCCTCTGTTCTGGCAGCGTTTGGAAAGTCCCACCCATTTTACTCTCCCGTGAACGCAGAGCGATGACGTGCCGTATAGCCTCGTTCTGGGTGCACACTAACACAAGTGTTCTGGATGGATGGAGTCTGTTTCTTTGTGCGTTTTCTACGACAAGTTATGGACAACGTGTTTCTCCAGGAGCAGTACGATGTTTATGCTGGTGTCCGCGATGATCCTGAGCACAGTTACAGAAGGTTTGTGAGCTGAATGTGTCTTTATTTAGCCTACGAGGACAGCAGCTTTGCCGTCTCATGGTGAGCTAGCAAAGCCGAGGATGCTGAAGTAAAGGACAGTTGGTAAACTTATACAATACAGAGACATGGGAGGCTATTCTGCACATTTTCCGGAGTGTATACGGGAGTTAGCTCACATACAACAAGCTCTATGTCGTCATTTCTTGGCAGACGCACAAAAAGGTGGTTCACTTTATCTTTTATGTAAGAATAACGTTAACTGAATTACCACCTGTCCCAGGTAACAAGAGAGGAAGCTCAGGAGTCACAATGCCAAAAGTAATTCAAGCCAATGAACTGATTAAAAGCTGAAGATAAGGAGCAGCAGCGTACAGGGTATGTGTTTAATGTGTGGGGAGAATTATTGAGTGTTCATTTACCCAAACAAAAGTCTCTTTTATGATCCTCAAAGCCGGAAAACTAACACGTGTTCAACATCTGCATCCTGCAACAACAGTGAATGAGGGGACAAAGGAACAGAGGAGGAAGTGACTGTGGGTCATCACACAGGACAACAGACCAACTTCTCCATCCTTAGTTATTTTTTCTAATAGCTTTTATATACTAGAATACAAATAATAAGAAAAAAATACTGAAGTATGTTCATTGAATGTAACTCAAATGTGGTTATTAAACTTACATAGATAGTGTACAAAATGAAGGCAGAAGCAGAAGTTCATTGTCTAAAATGACAAACACTGAAACAGTAAACTTCACTAGGAATTTAATTACATAAATAAAATCATCTTTTACTGCATAATGTTCTGTTAATTTATTTTTTTCATATCATCATATATTAGACAACAAATACACTGATACCAATAATATAGGCCAACCAATATACCGGTTTGGCTCTTGAGTAAAATAACTACATTCAAAGTAATCTGACCCAACCCTAACTGTTAACTCTTCATTCCCTCTATATAGATACATACATGTGTGTGTGTGTGTATATATATATATATATATATATATATATATATATATATATATATATATATATATATATATATATATATATTGTAGCGTCCGACAGGACGTCAGAAGAATGACGAGGAGTTGGTCTCACCTTTCTTATTTATTAGAAACGCAACAGTTACTGTCGGCCGTAACTACGCCAAAATAACAACAGCGCTGAGTTTGTCTTACAGCTCTCCTCTAACATGAGCTCTCACCCCCTCCTATGCTAACACACACTCACTTCCTACACTCACCCCGCCCCCTTCCTTACTCATCCAACCACATACCTGTCTATACCAAACACGTTCACTGACAGTCAGAAATCCCAGAACTTTAAAACACAGAACACATTATGACAGTAACATTACTGCAGGGTTCGCTACACTGCCCCCCCCTTACAAAGACCCTCGCCCCGAGGGATCACATAAAAAATCCCTGAAGTGGCCTGGGGGCCGTCTCTGTCTCTGAGGCCGCTTTGGAGTGAACAAAAGCGGCTGCACCTGCAGTCCTGGAACAACCTGCTGATGAGCAGGGGGTGAGTTTAGGGGCAGGGGGGAATGTGGGGAGTTGACAGGGGAAACAGTCAGTAAACGTGGGGGTGTGGCTGTCTTGTTTCTCTGAGAAGGTGTTGAGGGTCCTGGGCGCTGAGGTGGACGTGCATCACCCCTGTATGGGGCCAATCTGTCCCTGTGGAGGACCACTAGTCTCCCCCTAGGGGGCAGCGGCAGCCTGTATACCACCTCACCCAGCTTCTCCAATACCTCACAAGGCCCCACCCAGTGACTGTCCAGTTTTGGGCACCGGCCCTTCTTTCTCCTTGGACTGTACACCCATACAAGGTCTCCAGCCTTAAAGTCTCTCCCTTTAGCCCTCATGTCATAGTTTCTTTTCTGTCTCATGCCCGCTTTCTGCAACTGGTCACGAGCGAAGACATGAGCTGACTCCATTCGGTCCTGGAGCCTTCTGGCGTATTCTGGTCCTGGTGGCACTGCCGGTGAGTCTGGGGGTCTGCCAAAAGCCATTTCTGCCGGCGTCCGCAGCTCTCGTCCCAACATGAGCAGGGCAGGTGTGCATGAGGTGGACTCCTGCACCGCTGACCTGTAGGCCAATAAGACGAGAGGCAGGTGCATGTCCCAGTCACGTTGATGTTCTGCAGTGAGGATGGCGAGTTGTTTTGCCAGGGTTCTGTTAAATCATTCGACGAGTCCGTCACTCTGCGGATGTAAAGGAGTAGTTCGCGTCTTCTGCATGCCTAGGCGCTCACACATAGCAGAAAACACGCCTGACTCAAAGTTTCTTCCTTGGTCGCTGTGAATGACCTCAGCAGCCCCAAACCTGGCAAACATGCCCTCAACCAGAGCATCTGCAACAGTCCCTGCCTCCTGATCTGGTATGGCATACGCCTCTGGCCATTTTGTAAAATAGTCCATGGCGGCTAGAACATAACGGTTGCCCCTGTCTGTGCGGGGAAACGGGCCCATTATGTCCACTGCTACCCTCTCCATCGGGGCCCCCACTGCCAGCTGCTGAAGCTGAGCGTGGGACTGATCCAGGGGACCTTTGTGTGCTGTGCAGAGGTCACAGCGGCGACAAAAGTCCTCAACATCTCTCCTAAGCTGACCCCAGTAAAAACCTTGCCGGATGCGACGCAGGGTTTTTGAGACTCCAAAGTGTCCTGCCCCCGTGGTTCCATGAGAGGCTTTTAGCACCGTCTCTCTCAGTGCTCTGGGTACCACTACCTGCCACCTCTCTTCTCCTGTAGCTGGCTCTTTCCAGGCTCTCTCGAGCACTCCATCTTTTACCCGGAGAGCCCCGAACTTTGCGAACAGTCCTTTAGTGGCAGGCGAGCACCCAGCGACCTCATTCCACTGTGGCTTTTGTCCTGACTCCACCCACTGCAGCACTGGGTGCAGATCAGCATCTTGCTCCTGCTGCAGTCTCCATTCAGGTGAGTCGACAACCTGCATCTCTCTGCAGACAGGCCCTTCTCCCTCATGCATGTGGCCTTGCTCCTCTACACGCAGCTCTTTCTCACGGACCTCCCTCTTTTCACAGTATCGGCAGCCGTAGAGAGTACAGGGGTGCCGGGACATGGCGTCAGCATTGGCATGGCGAGTTCCAGCCCTGTACTCCACTTTGAAGACGTACGGCGCCAGTTCTTCCAGCCAGCGTGCAATCTGCCCTTCGGGCTCTTTGAAGGACATTAACCACTGGAGGGCAGAGTGGTCAGTTCGGACAGTGAAGGGCAGACCGCACAAATAGTACTTGAAGTGGCTTATAGCTCTCACAATAGCAAGAAGTTCTCTGCGTGTCACACAATAGCGCCGTTCAGCTTTGTTGAAAGTTTTACTGAAGTACGCCACCACTTTCTCCCCCTCCGCCCCCACCTGGCTCAACACCGCTCCCATCCCAACATCGCTGGCGTCCGTGTCCAGGACGAACGGCAGGTTGGGGTCCGGAGGGATGAGGATGGGAGACTCTGTCAAGGCTTTCTTCAACAAGCTGAAGGCCTGCTTGCACTCAGGTGTCCACGAAAAATCACTGTCTTTCTGCTGCAGGCGGAAGAGGGGCGCAGCTATGCATGAGAAGCCACGCACAAACCGCCTGTAGTAGGATGCCAGTCCAATGAAGCTCTTCAGCTCTCGCAGGTTGGTGGGGGACCGGCCAGTCCCTCACTGCCTGCACTTTCTCCTCCAACGTGCTAATGCCTTCTCCCCCAACCCTGTGTCCCAGAAACTCCAGCTCTTTTCTCATGAAGCAGCACTTATCTGGGTGGAGTTTCAGACCAGCCGCCGATATCCTCTGTAGAACGTGCCGCAGGGCCCCCAAGGCTGCATGGAAGGAGCCCCCATGGACCAGTATGTCGTCTAAGTAGACCAGACATTCCTGTCGGGGGATGTCACCCAGCACCTTCTCCATCAGCCGTTCAAACGTGGCTGGGGCGTTGCATAGGCCGAAACTGAGGACTCGAAACTGCCACAATCCTCTGCCGGTACAGAAAGCACTCTTTGGTCTGGCTGAGGGGCTGAGGGGCACCTGCCAATACCCACTGCGCAGGTCTAATGAGGAGAACCAGGATGAGCCGGACACCAAGTCCAGAGACTCGTCGATGCGGGGCAGTGGGTACGAGTCTTTCTTGGTCACACTGTTTAGTGGCCTGTAGTCGACACAGAACCTCATCTTTGAACTCTTTTTCTTATTGACCATCACAACCCCCGAGGCCCATGGGCTGTCAGATGGCTCAATGATGCCAGCCTTCTGCATCTCATCAATAGCGCTGTCAGCAGCTGCCTGGTGCGCCAGGGGAAGG